>NC_091205.1:11708843-11771343 GCF_040958095.1 Procambarus clarkii | reverse complement strand
ATCAAATCACCTCATTCTTTGGGGCACACGTGAGGAACACAAATGCAAACAAGCCTGAATGGTCCCCAGGACTATATACAACTGAAAACTCACACCCCAGAAGTGACTCGAACCCATACTCCCACAACTGGTATGTACAGGGACGCCTTAATCCGCTTGACCATCACGACCGGACAAAAGGAAGTGATAGCCGAGGCTATATGAACCACTTCCCCGCCGGCACTCGGATGGTAATCTTGGGCAAAGCATTTTATCAAATCACCTCATTCTTTGGGGCACACGTGAGGAACACAAATGCAAACAAGCCTGAATGGTCCCCAGGACTATATACAACTGAAAACTCACACCCCAGAAGTGACTCGAACCCATACTCCCACAACTGGTATGTACAGGGACGCCTTAATCCGCTTGACCATCACGACCGGACAAAAGGAAGTGATAGCCGAGGCTATATGAACCACTTCCCGCCGGCACTCGGATGGTAATCTTGGCAAAGCATTTTATCAAATCACCTCATTCTTTGGGGCACACGTGAGGAACACAAATGCAAACAAGCCTGAATGGTCCCCAGGACTATATACAACTGAAAACTCACACCCCAGAAGTGACTCGAACCCATACTCCACAACTGGTATGTACAGGGACGCCTTAATCCGCTTGACCATCACGACCGGACAAAAGGAAGTGATAGCCGAGGCTATATGAACCACTTCCCAGCCGGCACTCGGATGGTAATCTTGGGCAAAGCATTTATCAAATCACCTCATTCTTTGGGGCACACGTGAGGAACACAAATGCAAACAAGCCTGAATGGTCCCCAGGACTATATACAACTGAAAACTCACACCCAGAAGTGACTCGAACCCATACTCCCACAACTGGTATGTACAGGGACGCCTTAATCCGCTTGACCATCACGACCGGACAAAAGGAAGTGATAGCCGAGGCTATATGAACCACTTCCCCGCGGCACTCGGATGGTAATCTTGGGCAAAGCATTTTATCAAATCACCTCATTCTTTGGGGCACACGTGAGGAACACAAATGCAAACAAGCCTGAATGGTCCCCAGGACTATATACAACTGAAAACTCACACCCAGAAGTGACTCGAACCCATACTCCCACAACTGGTATGTACAGGGACGCCTTAATCCGCTGACCATCACGACCGGACAAAAGGAAGTGATAGCCGAGGCTATATGAACCACTTCCCCGCCGGCACTCGGATGGTAATCTTGGGCAAAGCATTTTATCAAATCACCTCATTCTTTGGGGCACACGTGAGGAACACAAATGCAAACAAGCCTGAATGGTCCCCAGGACTATATACAACTGAAAACTCACACCCCAGAAGTGACTCGAACCATACTCCCACAACTGGTATGTACAGGGACGCCTTAATCCGCTTGACCATCACGACCGGACAAAAGGAAGTGATAGCCGAGGCTATATGAACCACTTCCCCGCCGGCACTCGGATGGTAATCTTGGGCAAAGCATTTTATCAAATCACCTCATTCTTTGGGGCACACGTGAGGAACACAAATGCAAACAAGCCTGAATGGTCCCCAGGACTATATACAACTGAAAACTCACACCCAGAAGTGACTCGAACCCATACTCCCACAACTGGTATGTACAGGGACGCCTTAATCCGCTTGACCATCACGACCGGACAAAAGGAAGTGATAGCCGAGGCTATATGAACCACTTCCCCGCCGCACTCGGATGGTAATCTTGGGCAAAGCATTTTATCAAATCACCTCATTCTTTGGGGCACACGTGAGGAACACAAATGCAAACAAGCCTGAATGGTCCCCAGGACTATATACAACTGAAAACTCACACCCCAGAAGTGACTCGAACCCATACTCCCACAACTGGTATGTACAGGGACGCCTTAATCCGCTTGACCATCACGACCGGACAAAAGGAAGTGATAGCCGAGGCTATATGAACCACTTCCCCGCCGGCACTCGGATGGTAATCTTGGGCAAAGCATTTTATCAAATCACCTCATTCTTTGGGGCACACGTGAGGAACACAAATGCAAACAAGCCTGAATGGTCCCCAGGACTATATACAACTGAAAACTCACACCCCAGAAGTGACTCGAACCCATACTCCCACAACTGGTATGTACAGGGACGCCTTAATCCGCTTGACCATCACGACCGGACAAAAGGAAGTGATAGCCGAGGCTATATGAACCACTTCCCCGCCGGCACTCGGATGGTAATCTTGGGCATAGCATTTCACCAAATCACCTCATTCTTTGGGGCACACGTGAGGAACACAAATGCAAACAAGCCTGAATGGTCCCCAGGACTATATGCGACTGAAAACTCACACCCCTGAAGTGACTCGAACCCATACTCCAGGAGCAACGCAACTGGTAACTACAGGGCTCTTAATCCGCTTGACCATATCGGCCGGACAAAAGGAAGTGGTAGCCGAAGCTATTTGAACCTCTTCCCACCGGCAACACAGATGGTAATCTTGGGCATAGCATTTCACCAAATCACCTCATTCTTTGGGGCACACGTGAGGAACACAAATGCAAACAAGCCTGAATGGTCCCCAGGACTATATGCGACTGAAAACTCACACACCAGAAGTGATTCGAACCCATACTCCCAGGAGCAACGCAACTGGTAACTACAGGGCACCTTAATCCGCTTGACCATCATGGCCGGACAAAAGGAAGTGGTAGCCGAAGCTATTTGAACCACTTCCCCGCCGGCAACTCGGATGGTAATCTTGGGCATAGCATTTCACCAAATCACCTCATTCTTTGGGGCACACGTGAGGAACACAAATGCAAACAAGCCTGAATGGTCCCCAGAACTATTTGCGACTGAAAACTCACACCCCAGAAGTGACTCGAACCCATACTCCCAGGAGCAACGCAACTGGTAACTACAGGGCGCCTTAATCCGCTTGACCATCACGGCCGGACAAAAGGAAGTGATAGCCGAAGCTATTTGAACCACTTCCCCGCCGGCAACTCGGATGTTAATCTTGGGCATAGCATTTCACCAAATCACCTCATTCTTTGGGGCACACGTGAGGAACACAAATGAAACAAGCCTGAATGGTCCCCAGAACTATATGCGACTGAAAACTCACACCCTAGAAGTGATTCGAACCTATACTCCCAGGAGCAACGCAACTGGTAACTACAGGGCACCTTAATCCGCTTGACCATCACGGCCGGACAAAAGGAAGTGGTAGCCGAAGCTATTTGAACCACTTCCCCGCCGGCAACTCGGATGGTAATCTTGGGCATAGCATTTCACCAAATCACCTCATTCTTTGGGGCACACGTGAGGAACACAAATGCAAACAAGCCTGAATGGTCCCCAGGACTATATGCGACTGAAAACTCACACCTCAGAAGTGAGTCGAACCCATACTCCCAGGAGAAACGCAACTGGTAACTACAGGGCGCCTTAATCTGCTTGACCATCACGGCCGGACAAAAGGAAGTGGTAGCCGAAGCTATTTGAACCACTTCCCCGCCGGCAACTCGGATGGTAATCTTGGGCATAGCATTTCTCCAAATCACCTCATTCTTTGGGGCACACGGGAGGATCACAAATGCAAACAAGCCTGAATGGTCCGCAGGACTATATGCGACTGAAAACTCACACCCCAGAAGTGACTCGAACCCATACTCTCAGGAGCAACGCAACTGGTAACTACAGGGCGCCTTAATCCGCTTGACCATCACGGCCGGACAAAAGGAAGTGGTACCTGAACCATTTTGAACCACTTCCCCGCCGGCAACACGGATGGTAATCTTGGGCATAGCATTTCACCAAATCACCTCATTGTTGGGGCACACGTGAGGAACACAAATGCAAACAAGCCTCAATGGTCCCCAGGACTATATGCGACTGAAAACTCACACCCCAGAAGTGACTCGAACCCATACTCCAGGAGCAACGCAACTGGTAACTACAGGGCGCCTTAATCTGCTTGACATCACGGCCGGACAAAAGGAAGTGGTACCTGAAGCTATTTGAACCACTTCCCCGCCAGCAACTCGGATGGTAATCTTGGGCATAGCATTTCACCAAATCACCTCATTCTTTGGGGCACACGTGAGGAACACAAATGCAAATAAGCCTGAATGGTCCCCAGGACTATATGCGACTGAAAACTCACACCCCAGAAGTGACTCGAACCCATACTCCCAGGAGCAACGCAACTGGTAACTACAGGGCGCCTTAATCCACTTGACCATCACGGCCGGACAAAAGGAAGTGGTAGCCGAAGCTATTTGAACCACTTCCTTGCCGGCAACTCGGATGGTAATCTTGGGCATAGCATTTCACGAAATCACCTCATTCTTTGAAGCACACGTGAGGAACACAAATGCAAACAAGCCTGAATGGTCCCCAGGAATATATGCGACTGAAAACTCACACCCCAGAAGTGACTCGAACCCATACTCCCAGGAGCAACGCAACTGGTAACTACAGGGCGCCTTAATCCGCTTGACCATCACGGCCGGACAAAAGGAAGTGGTAGCCGAAGCTATTTGAACCACTTCCCCGCCGGCAACTCGGATGGTAATCTTGGGCATAGCATTTCACCAAATCACTCATTCTTTGGGGCACACGTGAGGAACACAAATGCAAACAAGCCTGAATGGTCCCCAGGACTATATGCGACTGAAAACTCACACCCCAGAAGTGACTCGAACCCATACTCCCAGGAACAACGCAACTGGTAACTACAGGGCTCCTTAATCCGCTTGACCATCACAGCCAGACAAAAGGAAGTGGTAGCCGAAGCTATTTGAACCTCTTCCCCGCCGGCAACACAGATGGTAATCTTGGGCATAGCATTTCACCAAATCACCTCATTCTTTGGGGCACACGTGAGGAACACAAATGCAAACAAGCCTGAATGGTCCCAGGACTATATGTGACTGAAAACTAACACCCCAGAAGTGACTCGAACCCATACTCCCAGGAGCAACGCAACTGGTAACTACAGGGCGCCTTAATCCGCTTGACCATCACGGCCGGACAAAAGGAAGTGGTAGCAGAAGCTATTTGAACCACTTCCCCGCCGGCAACTCGGATGGTAATCTTGGGCATAGCATTTCACCAAATCACCTCATTCTTTGGGGCACACGTGAGGAACACAAATGCAAATCAGCCTGAATGGTCCCCAGGACTATATGCGACTGAAAACTCACACCCCAGAAGTGACTCGAACCCATACTCCCAGGAGCAACGCAACTGGTAACTACAGGGCGCCTTAATCCGCTTGACCATCACGGCCGGACAAAAGGAAGTGGTAGCCGAAGCTATTTGAACCACTTCCTTGCCGGCAACTCGGATGGTAATCTTGGGCATAGCATTTCAAAATCACCTCATTCTTTGAAGCACACGTGAGGAACACAAATGCAAACAAGCCTGAATGGTCCCAGGACTATATGCGACTGAAAACTCACACCCCAGAAGTGACTCGAACCCATACTCCCAGGAGCAACGCAACTGGTAACTACAGGGCGCCTTAATCCGCTTGACCATCACGGCCGGACAAAAGGAAGTGGTAGCCGAAGCTATTTGAACCACTTCCTTGCCGGCAACTCGGATGGTAATCTTGGGCATAGCATTTCACCAAATCACCTCATTCTTTGAAGCACACGTGAGGAACACAAATGCAAACAAGCCTGAATGGTCCCAGGAATATATGCGACTGAAAACTCACACCCCAGAAGTGACTCGAACCCATACTCCCAGGAGCAACGCAACTGGTAACTACAGGGCGCCTTAATCCGCTTGACCATCACGGCCGGACAAAAGGAAGTGGTAGCCGAAGCTATTTGAACCACTTCCCCGCCGGCAACTCGGATGGTAATCTTGGGCATAGCATTTCACCAAATCACTCATTCTTTGGGGCACACGTGAGGAACACAAATGCAAACAAGCCTGAATGGTCCCCAGGACTATATGCGACTGAAAACTCACACCCCAGAAGTGACTCGACCCATACTCCCAGGAGCAACGCAACTAATAACTACAGGGCGCCTTAATCCGCTTGACCATCACGGCCGGACAAAAGGAAGTGGTAGCCGAAGCTATTTGAACCACTTCCCCGCCGGCAACTCGGATGGTAATCTTGGGCATAGCATTTCACCAAATCACCTCATTCTTTGGGGCACACGTGAGGAACACAAATGCAAACAAGCCTGAATGGTCCCCAGGACTATATGCGACTGAAAACTCACACCCCAGAAGTGACTCGAACCCATACTCCCAGGAGCAATGCAACTGGTAACTACAGGGCTCCTTAATCAGCTTGACCATCACGGCCGGACAAAAGGAAGTGGTAGCCGAAGCTATTTGAACCTCTTCCCGCCGGCAACACAGATGGTAATCTTGGGCATAGCATTTCACCAAATCACCTCATTCTTTGGGGCACATGTGAGGAACACAAATGCAAACAAGCCTAAATGGTCCCCAGGACTATATGCGACTGAAAACTCACACCAGAAGTGACTCGAACCCATACTCCCAGGAGCAACGCAACTGGTAACTACAGGCGCCTTAATCCACTTGACCATCACGGCCGGACAAAAGGAAGTGGTAGCCGAAGCTATTTGAACCACTTCCCCGCCGGCAACTCGGATGGTAATCTTGGGCATAGCATTTCACCAAATCACCTCATTCTTTGGGGCACACGTGAGGAACACAAATGCAAACAAGCCTGAATGGTCCCCAGGACTATATGCGACTGAAAACTCACACCCAGAAGTGACTCGAACCCATACTCCCAGGAGCAACGCAACTGGTAACTACAGGGCGCCTTAATCCGCTTGACCATCACGGCCGGACAAAAGAAGTGGTAGCCGAAGCTATTTGAACCACTTCCCCGCTGGCAACTCGGATGGTAATCTTGGGCATAGCATTTCACCAAATCACCTCATTCTTTGGGGCACACGTGAGGAACACAAATGCAAACAAGCCTGAATGGTCCCCAGGACTATATGCGACTGAAAACTCACACCCAGAAGTGACTCGAACCCATACTCCCAGGAGCAACGCAACTGGTAACTACAGGGCTCCTTAATCCGCTTGACCATCACGGCCGGACAAAAGGAAGTGGTAGCCGAAGCTATTTGAACCTCTTCCCCGCCGGCAACACGGATGGTAATCTTGGGCATAGCATTTCACCAAATCACCTCATTCTTTGGGGCACACGTGAGGAACACAAATGCAAACAAGCCTGAATGGTCCCCAGGACTATATGCGACTGAAAACTCACACCAGAAGTGACTCGAACCCATACTCCCAGGAGCAATGCAACTGGTAACTACAGGGCTCCTTAATCAGCTTGACCATCACGGCCGGACAAAAGGAAGTGGTAGCCGAAGCTATTTGAACCACTTCCCCGCCGGCAACTCGGATGGTAATCTTGGGCATAGCATTTCACCAAATCACCTCATTCTTTGGGGCACACGTGAGGAACACAAATGCAAACAAGCCTGAATGGTCCCCAGGACTATATGCGACTGAAAACTCACACCCCAGAAGTGACTCGAACCCATACTCCCAGGAGCAACGCAACTGGTAACTACAGGGCTCCTTAATCAGCTTGACCATCACGGCCGGACAAAAGGAAGTGGTAGCCGAAGCTATTTGAACCACTTCCCCGCCGGCAACTCGGATGGTAATCTTGGGCATAGCATTTCACCAAATCACCTCATTCTTTGGGGCACACGTGAGGAACACAAATGCAAACAAGCCTGAATGGTCCCCAGGACTATATGCGACTGAAAACTCACACCCAGAAGTGACTCGAACCCATACTCCCAGGAGCAATGCAACTGGTAACTACAGGGCTCCTTAATCAGCTTGACCATCACGGCCGGACAAAAGGAAGTGGTAGCCGAAGCTATTTGAACCACTTCCCCGCCGGCAACACGGATGGTAATCTTGGGCATAGCATTTCACCAAATCACCTCATTCTTTGGGGCACACGTGAGGAACAAATGCAAACAAGCCTAAATGGTCCCCAGGACTATATGCGACTGAAAACTCACACCAGAAGTGACTCGAACCCATACTCCCAGGAGCAACGCAACTGGTAACTACAGCGCCTTAATCCATTGACCATCACGGCCGGACAAAAGGAAGTGGTAGCCGAAGCTATTTGAACCACTTCCCCGCCGGCAACTCGGATGGTAATCTTGGGCATAGCATTTCACCAAATCACCTCATTCTTTGGGGCACACGTGAGGAACACAAATGCAAACAAGCCTGAATGGTCCCCAGGACTATATGCGACTGAAAACTCACCCCAGAAGTGACTCGAACCCATACTCCCAGGAGCAACGCAACTGGTAACTACAGGGCGCCTTAATCCGCTTGACCATCACGGTCGGACAAAAGGAAGTGGTAGCCGAAGCTATTTGAACCACTTCCCCGCTGGCAACTCGGATGGTAATCTTGGGTATAGCATTTCACCAAATCACCTCATTCTTTGGGGCACACGTGAGGAACACAAATGCAAACAAGCCTGAATGGTCCCAGGACTATATGCGACTGAAAACTCACACCCAGAAGTGACTCGAACCCATACTCCCAGGAGCAACGCAACTGGTAACTACAGGGCGCCTTAATCCGCTTGACCATCACGGCCGGACAAAAGGAAGTGGTAGCCGAAGCTATTTGAACCACTTCCCCGCCGGCAACTCGGATGGTAATCTTGGGCATAGCATTTCACCAAATCACTCATTCTTTGGGGCACACGTGAGGAACACAAATGCAAACAAGCCTGAATGGTCCCCAGGACTATATGCGACTGAAAACTCACACCCCAGAAGTGACTCGAACCCATACTCCCAGGACAACGCAACTGGTAACTACAGGGCTCCTTAATCCGCTTGACCATCACGGCCAGACAAAAGGAAGTGGTAGCCGAAGCTATTTGAACCACTTCCCCGCCGGCAACTCGGATGGTAATCTTGGGCATAGCATTTCACCAAATCACTTCATTCTTTGGGGCACACGTGAGGAACACAAATGCAAACAAGCCTGAATGGTCCCCAGGACTATATGCGACTGAAAACTCACACCCAGAAGTGACTCGAACCCATACTCCCAGGAGCAACGCAACTGGTAACTACAGGGCGCCTTAATCCGCTTGACCATCACGGCCGGACAAAAGGAAGTGGTAGCCGAAGCTATTTGAACCACTTCCCGCCGGCAACTCGGATGGTAATCTTGGGCATAGCATTTCACCAAATCACCTCATTCTTTGGGGCACACGTGAGGAACACAAATGCAAACAAGCTGAATGGTCCCCAGGACTATATGCGACTGAAAACTCACACCCCAGAAGTGACTCGAACCCATACTCCCAGGAGCAACGCAACTGGTAACTACAGGGCTCCTTAATCCGCTTGACCATCACGGCCGGACAAAAGGAAGTGGTAGCCGAAGCTATTTGAACCCTTCCCCGCCGGCAACTCGGATGGTAATCTTGGGCATAGCATTTCACCAAATCACCTCATTCTTTGGGGCACACGTGAGGAACACAAATGCAAACAAGCCTAAATGGTCCCCAGGACTATATGCGACTGAAAACTCACACCAGAAGTGACTCGAACCCATACTCCCAGGAGCAACGCAACTGGTAACTACAGGGCGCCTTAATCCGCTTGACCATCACGCCGGACAAAAGGAAGTGGTAGCCGAAGCTATTTGAACCACTTCCCCGCCGGCAACTCGGATGGTAATCTTGGGCATAGCATTTCACCAAATCACTCATTCTTTGGGCACACGTGAGGAACACAAATGCAAACAAGCCTGAATGGTCCCCAGGACTATATGCGACTGAAAACTCACACCCCAGAAGTGACTCGAACCCATACTCCCAGGAGCAACGCAACTGGTAACTACAGGGCGCCTTAATCCGCTTGACCATCACGGCCGGACAAAAGAAGTGGTAGCCGAAGCTATTTGAACCACTTCCCCGCGGCAACTCGGATGGTAATCTTGGGCATAGCATTTCACCAAATCACCTCATTCTTTGGGGCACACGTGAGGAACACAAATGCAAACCAAGCCTGAATGGTCCCCAGGACTATATGCGACTGAAAACTCACACCCCAGAAGTGACTCGAACCCATACTCCCAGGAGCAACGCAACTGGTAACTACAGGGCGCCTTAATCCGCTTGACCATCACGGCCGGACAAAAGGAAGTGGTAGCCGAAGCTATTTGAACCTCTTCCCCGCCGGCAACACGGATGGTATTCTTGGCATAGCATTTCACCAAAATCACCTCATTCTTGGGGGCACATTGAGGAACACAAATGCAAACAGCCTAAATGGTCCCCAGGACTATATGCGACTGAAAACTCACACCCTAGAAGTGACTCGAACCCATACTCCCAGGAGCAACGCAACTGGTAACTACAGAGCGCCTTAATCCACTTGACCATCACGGCCGGACAAAAGGAAGTGGTAGCCGAGGCTATTTGAACCACTTCCCCGCCGGCAACTCAGATGGTAATCTTGGGCATAGCATTTCACCAATCACCTCATTCTTTGGGGCACACGTGAGGAACACAAATGCAAACAAGCCTGAATGGTCCCCAGGACTATATGCGACTGAAAACTCACACCCCAGAAGTGACTCGAGCCCATACTCCCAGGAAGCAACGCAACTAAGTAACTACAGGGCGCCTTAATCCGCTTGACCATCACGGCCGGACAAAAGGAAGTGGTAGCCGAAGGCTATTTGAACCACTTCCCCGACGGCAACTCGGATGGTAATCTTGGGCATAGCATTTCACCAAATCACCTCATTCTTTGGGGCACACGTGAGGAACACAAATGCAAACAAGCCTGAATGGTCCCCAGGTCTATATGCGAATGAAAACTCACACCCCAGAAGTGACTCGAACCCATACTCCCAGGAAGCAATGCAACTGGTAACTACAGGGCTCCTTAATCCGCTTGACCATCACGGCCGGACAAAAGGAAGTGGATAGCCGAGGCTATTTGAACCTACTTCCCCGACGGCAACTACAGATGGTAATCTTGGGCATAGCATTTCACCAAATCACCTCATTCTTTGGGGCACATGTGAGGAACACAAATGCAACAAGCCTAAATGGTCCCCAGGACTATATGCGACTGAAAACTCACACCCTTAGAAGTGACTCGAACCCATACTCCCAGGAGCAACGCAACTGGTAACTACAGAGCGCCTTAATCCACTTGACCATCACGGCCGGACAAAAGGAAGTGGTAGCCGAAGCTATTTGAACCACTTCCCCGACGGCAACTCGGATGGTAATCTTGGGCATAGCATTTCACCAAATCACCTCATTCTTTGGGGCACACGTGAGGAACACAAATGCAAACAAGCCTGAATGGTCCCCAGGACTATATGCGACTGAAAACTCACACCCCAGAAGTGACTCGAACCCATACTCCCAGGAGCAATGCAACTGGTAACTACAGGGCTCCTTAATCAGCTTGACCATCACGGCCGGACAAAAGGAAGTGGTAGCCGAAGCTATTTGAAACCACTTCCCCGCCGGCAACTCGGATGGTAATCTTGGGCATAGCATTTCACCAAATCACCTCATTCTTTGGGGCACACGTGAGGAACACAAATGCAAACAAGCCTGAATGGTCCCCAGGCTATATGCGACTGAAAACTCACACCCAGAAGTTGACTCGAACCCATACTCCCCAGGAGCAATGCAACTGGTAACTACAGGCTCCTTAATCAGCTTGACCATCACGGCCGGACAAAAGGAAGTGGTAGCCGAAGCTATTTGAACCTCTTCCCCGCCGGCAACACAGATGGTAATCTTGGGCATAGCATTTCACCAAATCACCTCATTCTTTGGGGCACATGTGAGGAACACAAATGCAAACAAGCCTAAATGGTCCCCAGGACTATATGCGACTGAAAACTCACACCTTAGAAGTGACTCGAACCCATACTCCCAGGAGCAACGCAACTGGTAACTACAGAGCGCCTTAATCCACTTGACCATCACGGGCCGGACAAAAGGAAGTGGTAGCCGAAGCTATTTGAACCACTTCCCCGCCGGCAACTCGGGATGGTAATCTTGGGCATAGCATTTCACCAAATCACCTCATTCTTTGGGGCACACGTGAGGAACACAAATGCAAACAAGCCTGAATGGTCCCCAGGACTATATGCGACTGAAAAACTCACACCCAGAAGTGACTCGAACCCATACTCCCAGGAGCAACGCAACTGGTAACTACAGGGCGCCTTAATCCGCTTGACCATCACGGTCGGACAAAAGAAGTGGTAGCCGAAGCTATTTGAACCACTTCCCCGCTGGCAACTCGGATGGTAATCTTGGTTATAGCATTTCACCAAATCACCTCATTCTTTGGGGGCACACGTGAGGAACACAAATGCAAATAAGCCTGAATGGTCCCCAGGACTATATGCGACTGAAAACTCACACCCCAGAAGTGACTCGAACCCCATACTCCCAGGAGCAACGCAACTGGTAACTACAGGGCGCCTTAATCCGCTTGACCATCACGGCCGGACAAAAGGAAGTGGTAGCCGAAGCTATTTGAACCACTTCCTTGCCGGCAACTCGGATGGTAATCTTGGGCATAGCATTTCACGAAATCACCTCATTCTTTGAAGCACACGTGAGGAACACAAATGCAAACAAGCCTGAATGGTCCCCAGGAATATATGCGACTGAAAACTCACACCCCAGAAGTGACTCGAACCCATACTCCCAGGAGCAACGCAACTGGTTAACTACAGGGCGCCTTAATCCGCTTGACCATCACGGCCGGACAAAAGGAAGTGGTAGCCGAAGCTATTTGAACCACTTCCCGCCGGCAACTCGGATGGTAATCTTGGGCATAGCATTTCACCAAATCACTTCATTCTTTGGGCACACGTGAGGAACACAAATGCAAACAAGCCTGAATGGTCCCCCAGGACTATAGCGACTGAAAACTCACACCCCAGAAGTGACTCGAACCCATACTCACCAGGAAACAACGCAACCTGGTAACTACAGGGCTCCTTAATCCGCTTGACCATCACAGCCAGGACAAAAGGAAAGTGGTAGCCGAAAGCTATTTGAACCTCTTCCCCGCCGGCAACACAGATGGTAATCTTGGGCATAGCATTTCACCAAATCACCTCATTCTTTGGGGCACACGTGAGGAACACAAATGCAAAACAAGCCTGAATGGTCCCCAGGACTATATGCGACTGAAAACTCACACCCCAGAAGTGACTCGAACTCATACTCCAGGAGCAACGCAACTGGTAACTACAGGGCGCCTTAATCCGCTTGACCATCACGGCCGGACAAAAGGAAGTGGTAGCCGAAGCTATTTGAACCACTCCCCGCCGGCAACTCGGATGGTAATCTTGGGCATAGCATTCACCAAATCACCTCATTCTTTGGGCACACGTGAGGAACACAAATGCAAACAAAGCCTGAATGGTCCCCAGGACTATAGCGACTGAAAAACTCACACCCCAGAAGTGACTCGAACCCATACTCCCAGGAGCAACGCAACTAATAACTACAGGGCGCCTTAATCCGCTTGACCATCACGGCCGGACAAAAGGAAGTGGTAGCCGAAGCTATTTGAACCACTTCCCCGCCGGCAACTCGGATGGTAATGTTGGGCATAGCATTTCACCAAATCACCTCATTCTTTGGGGCACACGTGAGGAACACAAATGCAAACAAGCCTGAATGGTCCCAGGACTATATGCGACTGAAAACTCACACCCCAGAAGTGACTCGAACCCATACTCCCAGGAGCAACGCAACTGGTAACTACAGGGCTCCCTTAATCTGCTTGACCATCACGGCCGGACAAAAGGAAGTGGTAGCCGAAGCTATTTGAACCTCTTCCCCGCCCGGCAACACAGATGGTAATCTTGGGCATAGCATTTCACCAAATCACCTCATTCTTTGGGCACATGTGAGGAACACAAATGCAAACAAGCCTAAATGGTCCCCCAGGACTATATGCGACTGAAAACTCACACCTTAGAAGTGACTCGAACCCATACTCCCAGGAGCAACGCAACTGGTAACTACAGAGCGCCTTAATCCACTTGACCATCACGGCCGGACAAAAGGAAGTGTTAGCCGAAGCTATTTGAACCACTTCCCCGCCGGCAACTAGGATGGTAATCTTGGGCATAGCATTTCACCAAATCACCTCATTCTTTGGGGCACACGTGAGGAACACAAATGCAAACAAGCCTGAATGGTCCCCAGGACTATATGCGACTGAAAACTCACACCCCAGAAGTGACTCGAACCCATACTCCCAGGAGCAACGCAACTGGTAACTACAGGGCGCCTTAATCCGCTTGACCATCACGGTCGGACAAAAGAAAGTGGTAGCCGAAGCTATTTGAACCACTTCCCCGCTGGCAACATCGGATGGTAATCTTGGTTATAGCATTTCACCAAATCACCTCATTCTTTGGGGCACACGTGAGGAACACAAATGCAAATAAGCCTGAATGGTCCCCAGGACTATATGCGACTGAAAACTCACACCCCAGAAGTGACTCGAACCCATACTCCCAGGAGCAACGCAACTGGTAACTACAGGGCGCCTTAATCCGCTTGACCATCACGGCCGGACAAAAGGAAGTGGTAGCCGAAGCTATTTGAACCACTTCCTTGCCGGCAACTCGGATGGTAATCTTGGGCATAGCATTTCACGAAATCACCTCATTTCTTTGAAGCACACGTGAGGAACACAAATGCAAACAAGCCTGAATGGTCCCCAGGAATATATGCGACTGAAAACTCACACCCCAGAAGTGACTCGAACCCATACTCCCAGGAGCAACGCAACTGGTAACTACAGGGCGCCTTAATCCGCTTGACCATCACGGCCGGACAAAAGGAAGTGGTAGCCGAAGCTATTTGAAACACTTCCCCGCCGGCAACTCGGATGGTAATCTTGGGCATAGCAATTTCACCAAATCACTTCATTCTTTGGGCACACGTGAGGAACACAAATGCAAACAAGCCTGAATGGTCCCCAGGACTATATGCGACTGAAAACTCACACCCCAGAAGTGACTCGAACCCATACTCCCAGGAACAACGCAACTGGTAACTACAGGGCTCCTTAATCCGCTTGACCATCACAGCCAGACAAAAGGAAGTGGTAGCCGAAGCTATTTGAACCTCTTCCCCGCCGGCAACACAGATGGTAATCTTGGGCATAGCATTTCACCAAATCACCTCATTCTTTGGGCACACGTGAGGAACACAAATGCAAACAAGCCTGAATGGTCCCCAGGACTATATGCGACTGAAAACTCACACCCCAGAAGTGACTCGAACTCATACTCCCAGGAGCAACGCAACTGGTAACTACAGGGCGCCTTAATCCGCTTGACCATCACGGCCGGACAAAAGGAAGTGGTAGCCGAAGCTATTTGAACCACTTCCCCGCCGGCAACTCGGATGGTAATCTTGGGCATAGCATTTCACCAAATCACCTCATTCTTTGGGGCACACGTGAGGAACACAAATGCAAACAGCCTGAATGGTCCCAGGACTATATGCGACTGAAAACTCACACCCCAGAAGTGACTCGAACCCATACTCCCAGGAGCAACGCAACTAATAACTACAGGGCGCCTTAATCCGCTTGACCATCACGGCCGGACAAAAGGAAGTGGTAGCCGAAGCTATTTGAACCACTTCCCCGCCGGCAACTCGGATGGTAATGTTGGGCATAGCATTTCACCAAATCACCTCATTCTTTGGGGCACACGTGAGGAACACAAATGCAAACAAGCCTGAATGGTCCCAGGACTATATGCGACTGAAAACTCACACCCCAGAAGTGACTCGAACCCATACTCCCAGGAGCAACGCAACTGGTAACTACAGGGCTCCTTAATCTGCTTGACCATCACGGCCGGACAAAAGGAAGTGGTAGCCGAAGCTATTTGAACCTCTTCCCCGCCGGCAACACAGATGGTAATCTTGGGCATAGCATTTCACCAAATCACCTCATTCTTTGGGGCACATGTGAGGAACACAAATGCAAACAAGCCTAAATGGTCCCCAGGACTATATGCGACTGAAAACTCACACCTTTGAAGTGACTCGAACCCATACTCCCAGGAGCAACGCAACTGGTAACTACAGAGCGCCTTAATCCACTTGACCATCACGGCCGGACAAAAGGAAGTGGTAGCCGAAGCTATTTGAACCACTTCCCCGCCGGCAACTCAGATGGTAATCTTGGGCATAGCATTTCACCAATCACCTCATTCTTTGGGGCACACGTGAGGAACACAAATGCAAACAAGCCTGAATGGTCCCCAGGACTATATGCGACTGAAAACTCACACCCCAGAAGTGACTCGAGCCCATACTCCCAGGAGCAACGCAACTAATAACTACAGGGCGCCTTAATCCGCTTGACCATCACGGCCGGACAAAAGGAAGTGGTAGCCGAAGCTATTTGAACCACTTCCCGCCGGCAACTCGGATGGTAATCTTGGGCATAGCATTTCACCAAATCACCTCATTCTTTGGGGCACACGTGAGGAACACAAATGCAAACAAGCCTGAATGGTCCCCAGGACTATATGCGACTGAAAACTCACACCCCAGAAGTGACTCGAATCCATACTCCCAGGAGCAATGCAACTGGTAACTACAGGGCTCCTTAATCAGCTTGACCATCACGGCCGGACAAAAGGAAGTGGTAGCCGAAGCTATTTGAACCTCTTCCCCGCCGGCAACACAGATGGTAATCTTGGGCATAGCATTTCACCAAATCACCTCATTCTTTGGGGCACATGTGAGGAACACAAATGCAAACAAGCCTAAATGGTCCCAGGACTATATGCGACTGAAAACTCACACCTTAGAAGTGACTCGAACCCATACTCCCAGGAGCAACGCAACTGGTAACTACAGAGCGCCTTAATCCACTTGACCATCACGGCCGGACAAAAGGAAGTGGTAGCCGAAGCTATTTGAACCACTTCCCCGCCGGCAACTCGGATGGTAATCTTGGGCATAGCATTTCACCAAATCACCTCATTCTTTGGGGCACACGTGAGGAACACAATGCAAACAAGCCTGAATGGTCCCCAGGACTATATGCGACTGAAAACTCACACCCCAGAAGTGACTCGAACCCATACTCCCAGGAGCAACGCAACTGGTAACTACAGGGCGCCTTAATCCGCTTGACCATCACGGTCGGACAAAGAAAGTGGTAGCCGAAGCTATTTGAACCACTTCCCCGCTGGCAACTCGGATGGTAATCTTGGGTATAGCATTTCACCAAATCACCTCATTCTTTGGGGCACACGTGAGGAACACAAATGCAAACAAGCCTGAATGGTCCCCAGGACTATATGCGACTGAAAACTCACACCCCAGAAGTGACTCGAACCCATACTCCCAGGAGCAACGCAACTGGTAACTACAGGGCTCCTTAATCCGCTTGACCATCACGGCCGGACAAAAGGAAGTGGTAGCCGAAGCTATTTGAACCTCTTCCCCGCCGGCAACACGGATGGTAATCTTGGGCATAGCATTTCACCAAATCACCTCATTCTTTGGGGCACATGTGAGGAACACAAATGCAAACAAGCCTAAATGGTCCCCAGGACTATATGCGACTGAAAACTCACACCTTAGAAGTGACTCGAACCCATACTCCCAGGAGCAACGCAACTGGTAACTACAGAGCGCCTTAATCCACTTGACCATCACGGCCGGACAAAAGGAAGTGGTAGCCGAAGCTATTTGAACCACTTCCCCGCCGGCAACTCGGATGGTAATCTTGGGCATAGCATTTCACCAAATCACCTCATTCTTTGGGGCACACGTGAGGAACACAAATGCAAACAAGCCTGAATGGTCCCCAGGACTATATGCGACTGAAAACTCACACCCCAGAAGTGACTCGAACCCATACTCCCAGGAGCAACGCAACTAATAACTACAGGGCGCCATAATCCGCTTGACCATCACGGCCGGACAAAAGGAAGTGGTAGCCGAAGCTATTTGAACCACTTCCCCGCCGGCAACTCGGATGGTAATCTTGGGCATAGCATTTCACCAAATCACCTCATTCTTTGGGGCACACGTGAGGAACACAAATGCAAACAAGCCTGAATGGTCCCCAGGACTATATGCGACTGAAAACTCACACCCCAGAAGTGACTCGAACCCATACTCCCAGGAGCAACGCAACTGGTAACTACAGGGCTCCTTAATCAGCTTGACCATCACGGCCGGACAAAAGGAAGTGGTAGCCGAAGCTATTTGAACCTCTTCCCCGCCGGCAACACAGATGGTAATCTTGGGCATAGCATTTCACCAAATCACCTCATTCTTTGGGGCACATGTGAGGAACACAAATGCAAACAAGCCTAAATGGTCCCCAGGACTATATGCGACTGAAAACTCACACCTTAGAAGTGACTCGAACCCATACTCCCAGGAGCAACGCAACTGGTAACTACAGAGCGCCTTAATCCACTTGACCATCACGGCCGGACAAAAGGAAGTGGTAGCCGAAGCTATTTGAACCACTTCCCCGCCGGCAACTCGGATGGTAATCTTGGGCATAGCATTTCACCAAATCACCTCATTCTTTGGGGCACACGTGAGGAACACAAATGCAAACAAGCCTGAATGGTCCCCAGGACTATATGCGACTGAAAACTCACACCCCAGAAGTGACTCGAACCCATACTCCCAGGAGCAACGCAACTGGTAACTACAGGGCGCCTTAATCCGCTTGACCATCACGGCCGGACAAAAGGAAGTGGTAGCCGAAGCTATTTGAACCACTTCCCCGCCAGCAACTCGGATGGTAATCTTGGGCATAGCATTTCACCAAATCACCTCATTCTTTGGGGCACACGTGAGGAACACAAATGCAAACAAGCCTGAATGGTCCCCAGGACTATATGCGACTGAAAACTCACACCCCTGAAGTGACTCGAACCCATACTCCCAGGAGCAACGCAACTGGTAACTACAGGGCTCCTTAATCCGCTTGACCATATCGGCCGGACAAAAGGAAGTGGTAGCCGAAGCTATTTGAACCTCTTCCCCACCGGCAACACAGATGGTAATCTTGGGCATAGCATTTCACCAAATCACCTCATTCTTTGGGGCACACGTGAGGAACACAAATGCAAACAAGCCTGAATGGTCCCCAGGACTATATGCGACTGAAAACTCACACACCAGAAGTGACTCGAACCCATACTCCCAGGAGCAACGCAACTGGTAACTACAGGGCGCCTTAATCCGCTTGACCATCACGGCCGGACAAAAGGAAGTGGTAGCCGAAGCTATTTGAACCACTTCCCCGCCGGCAACTCGGATGGTAATCTTGGGCATAGCATTTCACCAAATCACCTCATTCTTTGGGGCACACGTGAGGAACACAAATGCAAACAAGCCTGAATGGTCCCCAGAACTATTTGCGACTGAAAACTCACACCCCAGAAGTGACTCGAACCCATACTCCCAGGAGCAACGCAACTGGTAACTACAGGGCGCCTTAATCCACTTGACCATCACGGCCGGACAAAAGGAAGTGATAGCCGAAGCTATTTGAACCACTTCCCCGCCGGCAACTCGGATGTTAATCTTGGGCATAGCATTTCACCAAATCACCTCATTCTTTGGGGCACACGTGAGGAACACAAATGAAAACAAGCCTGAATGGTCCCCAGGACTATATGCGACTGAAAACTCACACCCTAGAAGTGATTCGAACCCATACTCCCAGGAGAAACGCAACTGGTAACTACAGGGCGCCTTAATCTGCTTGACCATCACGGCCGGACAAAAGGAAGTGGTAGCCGAAGCTATTTGAACCACTTCCCCGCCGGCAACTCGGATGGTAATCTTGGGCATAGCATTTCACCATATCACCTCATTCTTTGGGGCACACGGGAGGATCACAAATGCAAACAAGCCTGAATGGTCCGCAGGACTATATGCGACTGAAAACTCACACCCCAGAAGTGACTCGAACCCATACTCCCAGGAGCAACGCAACTGGTAACTACAGGGCGCCTTAATCCGCTTGACCATCACGGCCGGACAAAAGGAAGTGGTACCTGAACCTATTTGAACCACTTCCCCGCCGGCAACTCGGATGGTAATCTTGGGCATAGCATTTCACCAAATCACCTCATTGTTTGGGGCACACGTGAGGAACACAAATGCAAACAAGCCTCAATGGTCCCCAGGACTATATGCGACTGAAAACTCACACCCCAGAAGTGACTCGAACCCATACTCCCCAAAGCAACGCAACTGGTAACTACAGAGCGCCTTAATCTGCTTGAACATCACGGCCGGACAAAAGGAAGTGGTACCTGAAGCTATTTGAACCACTTCCCCGCCAGCAACTCGGATGGTAATCTTGGGCATAGCATTTCACCAAATCACCTCATTCTTTGGGGCACACGTGAGGAACACAAATGCAAATAAGCCTGAATGGTCCCCAGGACTATATGCGACTGAAAACTCACACCCCAGAAGTGACTCGAACCCATACTCCCAGGAGCAACGCAACTGGTAACTACAGGGCGCCTTAATCCGCTTGACCATCACGGCCGGACAAAAGGAAGTGGTAGCCGAAGCTATTTGATCCACTTCCCTGCCGGCAACTCGGATGGTAATCTTGGGCATAGCATTTCACCAAATCACCTCATTCTTTGAAGCACACGTGAGGAACACAAATGCAAACAAGCCTGAATGGTCCCCAGGAATATATGCGACTGAAAACTCACACCCCAGAAGTGACTCGAACCCATACTCCCAGGAGCAACGCAACTGGTAACTACAGGGCGCCTTAATCCGCTTGACCATCACGGCCGGACAAAAGGAAGTGGTAGCCGAAGCTATTTGAACCACTTCCCCGCCGGCAACTCGGATGGTAATCTTGGGCATAGCATTTCACCAAATCACTTCATTCTTTGGGGCACACGTGAGGAACACAAATGCAAACAAGCCTGAATGGTCCCCAGGACTATATGCGACTGAAAACTCACACCCCAGAAGTGACTCGAACCCATACTCCCAGGAACAACGCAACTGGTAACTACAGGGCTCCTTAATCCGCTTGACCATCACAGCCGGACAAAAGGAAGTGGTAGCCGAAGCTATTTGAACCTCTTCCCCGCCGGCAACACAGATGGTAATCTTGGGCATAGCATTTCACCAAATCACCTCATTCTTTGGGGCACACGTGAGGAACACAAATGCAAACAAGCCTGAATGGTCCCCAGGACTATATGCGACTGAAAACTCACACCTTAGAAGTGACTCGAACCCATACTCCAGGAGCAACGCAACTGGTAACTACAGAGCGCCTTAATCCACTTGACCATCACGACCGGACAAAAGGAAGTGGTAGCCGAAGCTATTTGAACCACTTCCCCGCCGGCAACTCGGATGGTAATCTTGGGCATAGCATTTCACCAAATCACCTCATTCTTTGGGGCACACGTGAGGAACACAAATGCAAACAAGCCTGAATGGTCCCCAGGACTATATGCGACTGAAAACTCACACCCCAGAAGAGACTCGAACCCATACTCCCAGGAGCAACGCAACTGGTAACTACAGGGCGCCTTAATCCGCTTGACCATCACGGCCGGACAAAAGGAAGTGGTAGCCGAAGCTATTTGAACCACTTCCCCGCCGGCAACTCGGATGGTAATCTTGGGCATAGCATTTCACCAAATCACCTCATTCTTTGGGGCACACGTGAGGAACACAAATGCAAACAAGCCTGAATGGTCCCCAGGACTATATGCGACTGAAAACTCACACCCCAGAAGTGACTCGAACCCATACTCCCTGGAGCAACGCAACTGGTAACTACAGGGCGCCTTAATCTGCTTGAACATCACGGCCGGACAAAAGGAAGTGGTAGCCGAAGCTATTTGAACCACTTCCCCGCCGGCAACTCGGATGGTAATCTTGGGCATAGCATTTCACCAAATCACCTCATTCTTTGGGGCACACGTGAGGAACACAAATGCAAACAAGCCTGAATGGTCCCCAGGACAATATGCGACTGAAAACTCACACCCCAGAAGTGACTCGAACCCATACTCCCTGGAGCAACGCAACTGGTAACTACAGGGCGCCTTAATCTGCTTGAACATCACGGCCGGACATAAGGAAGTGGTACCTGAAGCTATTTGAACCACTTTCCCGCCGGCAACTCGGATGGTAATCTTGGGCATAGCATTTCACCAAATCACCTCATTCTTTGGGGCACACGTGAGGAACACAAATGCAAATAAGCCTGAATGGTCCCCAGGACTATATGCGACTGAAAACTCACACCCCAGAAGTGACTCGAACCCATACTCCCAGGAGCAACGTAACTGGTAACTACAGGGCGCCTTAATCCGCTTGACCATCACGGCCGGACAAAAGAAAGTGGTAGCAGAAGCTATTTGAACCACTTCCCCGCCGGCAACTCGGATGGTAATCTTGGGCATAGCATTTCACCAAATCACCTCATTCTTTGGGGCACACGTGAGGAACACAAATGCAAACAAGCCTGAATGGTCCCCAGGACTATATGCGACTGAAAACTCACACCCCAGAAGTGACTCGAACCCATACTCCCAGGAGCAACGCAACTGGTAACTACAGGGCGCCTTAATCCGCTTGACCATCACGGCCGGACAAAAGGAAGTGGTAGCCGAAGCTATTTGAACCACTTCCCCGCCGGCAACTCGGATGGTAATCTTGGGCATAGCATTTCACCAAATCACCTCATTCTTTGGGGCACACGTGAGGAACACAAATGCAAACAAGCCTCAATGGTCCCCAGGACTATATGCGACTGAAAACTCACACCCCAGAAGTGACTCGAACCCATACTCCCAGGGGCAACGCAACTGGTAACTACAGGGCTCCTTAATCCGCTTGACTATCACGGCCGGACAAAAGGAAGTGGTAGCCGAAGCTATTTGAACCTCTTCCCCGCCGGCAACACAGATGGTAATCTTGGGCATAGCATTTCACCAAATCACCTCATTCTTTGGGGCACACGTGAGGAACACAAATGCAAACAAGCCTGATTGGTCCCCAGGACTATATGCGACTGAAAACTCACACCCCAGAAGTGACTCGAACCCATACTCCCCGGAGCAACGCAACTGGTAACTACAAGGTGCCTTAATCCGCTTGACCATCACAGCCGGACAAAAGGAAGTGGTAGCCGAAGCTATTTGAACCACTTCCCCGCCGGCATCTCGGATGGTAATCTTGGGCATAGCATTTCACCAAATCACCTCATTCTTTGGGGCACACGTGAGGAACACAAGTGCAAACAAGCCTGAATGGTCCCCAGGACTATACGCGACTGAAAACTCACACCCCAGAAGTGACTCGAACCCATACTCCCAGGAGCAACGCAACTGGTAACTACAGGGCGCCTTAATCCGCTTGACCATCACAGCCGGACAAAAGTAAGTGGTAGCCGAAGCTATTTGAACCACTTCCCCGCCGGCAACTCGGATGGTAATCTTGGGCATAGCATTTCACCAAATCACCTCATTCTTTGGGGCACACGTAAGGAACACAAATGCAAAAAGCCTGAATGGTCCCCAGGACTATATGCGACTGAAAACTCACACCCCAGAAGTGACTCGAACCCATACTCCCAGGAGCAACGCAACTGGTAACTACAGGGCGCCTTAATCCGCTTGACCATCACGGCCGGACAAAAGGAAGTGGTAGCCGAAGCTATTTGAACCACTTCCCCGCCGGCAACTCGGATGGTAATCTTGGGCATAGCATTTCACCAAATCACCTCATTCTTTGGGGCACACGTGAGGAACACAAATGCAAACAAGCCTGAATGGTCCCCAGGACTATATGCGACTGAAAACTCACACCCCAGAAGTGACTCGAACCCATACTCCCTGGAGCAACGCAACTGGTAACTACAGGGCGCCTTAATCTGCTTGAACATCACGGCCGGACAAAAGGAAGTGGTAGCCGAAGCTATTTGAACCACTTCCCCGCCGGCAACTCGGATGGTAATCTTGGGCATAGCATTTCACCAAATCACCTCATTCTTTGGGGCACACGTGAGGAACACAAATGCAAACAAGCCTGAATGGTCCCCAGGACAATATGCGACTGAAAACTCACACCCCAGAAGTGACTCGAACCCATACTCCCAGGAGCAACGTAACTGGTAACTACAGGGCGCCTTAATCCGCTTGACCATCACGGCCGGACAAAAGAAAGTGGTAGCAGAAGCTATTTGAACCACTTCCCCGCCGGCAACTCGGATGGTAATCTTGGGCATAGCATTTCACCAAATCACCTCATTCTTTGGGGCACACGTGAGGAACACAAATGCAAACAAGCCTGAATGGTCCCCAGGACTATATGCGACTGAAAACTCACACCCCAGAAGTGACTCGAACCCATACTCCCAGGAGCAACGCAACTGGTAACTACAGGGCGCCTTAATCCGCTTGACCATCACGGCCGGACAAAAGGAAGTGGTAGCCGAAGCTATTTGAACCACTTCCCCGCCGGCAACTCGGATGGTAATCTTGGGCATAGCATTTCACCAAATCACCTCATTCTTTGGGGCACACGTGAGGAACACAAATGCAAACAAGCCTCAATGGTCCCCAGGACTATATGCGACTGAAAACTCACACCCCAGAAGTGACTCGAACCCATACTCCCAGGGGCAACGCAACTGGTAACTACAGGGCTCCTTAATCCGCTTGACTATCACGGCCGGACAAAAGGAAGTGGTAGCCGAAGCTATTTGAACCTCTTCCCCGCCGGCAACACAGATGGTAATCTTGGGCATAGCATTTCACCAAATCACCTCATTCTTTGGGGCACACGTGAGGAACACAAATGCAAACAAGCCTGATTGGTCCCCAGGACTATATGCGACTGAAAACTCACACCCCAGAAGTGACTCGAACCCATACTCCCCGGAGCAACGCAACTGGTAACTACAAGGTGCCTTAATCCGCTTGACCATCACAGCCGGACAAAAGGAAGTGGTAGCCGAAGCTATTTGAACCACTTCCCCGCCGGCATCTCGGATGGTAATCTTGGGCATAGCATTTCACCAAATCACCTCATTCTTTGGGGCACACGTGAGGAACACAAGTGCAAACAAGCCTGAATGGTCCCCAGGACTATACGCGACTGAAAACTCACACCCCAGAAGTGACTCGAACCCATACTCCCAGGAGCAACGCAACTGGTAACTACAGGGCGCCTTAATCCGCTTGACCATCACAGCCGGACAAAAGGAAGTGGTAGCCGAAGCTATTTGAACCACTTCCCCGCCGGCAACTCGGATGGTAATCTTGGGCATAGCATTTCACCAAATCACCTCATTCTTTGGGGCACACGTAAGGAACACAAATGCAAAAAGCCTGAATGGTCCCCAGGACTATATGCGACTGAAAACTCACACCCCAGAAGTGACTCGAACCCATACTCCCAGGAGCAACGCAACTGGTAACTACAGGGCGCCTTTTCAGTCGCATATAGTCCTGCTGACCATTCAGGCTTGTTTGCATTTGTGTTCCTCACGTGTGCCCCAAAGAATGAGGTGATTTGGTGAAATGCTATGCCCAAGATTACCATCCGAGTTGCCGGCGGGGAAGTGGTTCAAATAGCTTCAGCTACCACTTCCTTTTGTCCGGCCGTGATGGTCAAGCGGATTAAGGCGCCCTGTAGTTACCAGTTGCGTTGCTCCTGGGAGTATGGGTTCGAGTCACTTCTGGGGTGTGAGTTTTCAGTTGCATATAGTCCTGGGGACCATTCAGGCTTGTTTGCATTTGTGTTCCTCACGTGTGCCCCAAAGAATGAGGTGATTTGGTGAAATGCTATGCCCAAGATTACCATCCGAGTTGCCGGCGGGGAAGTGGTTCAAATAGATTCGGCTACCACTTCCTTTTGTCCGGCCGTGATGGTCAAGCGGATTAAGGCGCCTTCTAGTTACCAGTTGCATTGCTCATGGGAGTATGGGTTCGAGTCACTTCTGGGGTGTGAGTTTTCAGTCACATATAGTCCTGTAGACCATTCAGGTTTGTTTGCATTTGTGTTCCTCACGTGTGCCCCAAAGAATGAGGTGATTTGGTGAAATACAATGCCCAAGATTACCATCCAAGTTGCCGGCGGGGAAGTGGTTCAAATAGCTTCGGCTCCCACTTCCTTTTGTCCGGCCGTGATGGTCAAGCGGATTAAGGCGCCCTGTAGTTACCTGCAGTTGCGTTGCTCCTGGGAGTATGGGTTCGAGTCACTTCAGGGGTGTGAGTTTTCAGTCGCATATAGTCCTGGGGACCATTCAGGCTTGTTTGCATTTGTGCTCCTCACGTGTGCCCCAAAGAATGAGGTGATTTGATGAAATGCTATTCCCAAAATTACCATCCGAGTTGCAGGCGGGGAAGTGGTTCAAATAGCTTCTGCTACCACTTCCTTTTGTCCGGCCGTGATGGTCAAGCGGATTAAGGCGCCCTGTAGTTACCAGTTGCGTTGCTCCTGGGAGTATGGTTTCGAGTCACTTCTGGGGTGTGAGTTTTCAGTCGCATATAATCCTGGGGACCATTCAGGCTTGTTTGCATTTGTGTTCCTCACGTGTGCCCCAAAGAATGAGGTGATTTGAAGAAATGCTATGCCCAAGATTACCATCCGAGTTGCCGGCGGGGAAGTGGTTCAAATAGCTTTGGCTACCACTTCCTTTTGTCCGGCCGTGATGGTCAAGCGGATTAAGGCGCCCTGTAGTTACCAGTTGCGTTGCTCCTGGGAGTATGGGTTCGAGTCACTTCTGGGGTGTGAGTTTTCTGTCGCATATTGTCCTGGGGACCATTGAGGCTTGTTTGCATTTGTGTTCCTCACGTGTGTCCCAAAGAATGAGGTGATTTGGTGAAACGCTATGCCCAAGATTACCATCCGAGTTGCTGGCGGGGAAGTGGTTCAAATAGCTTCGGCTACCACTTCCTTTTGTCCGGCCATGATGGTCAAGCGGATTAAGGCGCCCTGTAGTTACCAGTTGCGTTGCTCCTGGGAGTACGGGTTCGAGTCACTTCAGGGGTGTGAGTTTTCAGTCGCATATAGTCCTGGGGACCATTCAGGCTTGTTTGCAGTTGTGTTCCTCACGTGTGCCCCAAAGAATGAGGTGATTTGGTGAAATGCTATTCCCAAGATTACCATCCGAGTTGCCGGCAGGGAAGTGGTTGAAATAGCTTCGGCTGCCACTTCCTTTTGTCCGGCCGTGATGGTCAAGCGGATTAAGGCGCCCTGTAGTTACTAGTTGCGTTGCTCCTGGGAGTATGGGTTCGAGTCACTTCTGGGGTGTGAGTTTTCAGTCGCATATAGTCCTGGGGACCATTCAGGCTTGTTTGCATTTGTGTTCCTCACGTGTGCCCTAAAGAATGAGGTGATTTGGTGAAATGCTATGCCCAAGATTACCATCCGAGTTGCCGGTGGGGAAGTGGTTCAAATAGCTTCGGCTATCACTTCCTTTTGTCTGGCCATGAAGGTCAAGCGGATTAAGGCGCCCTGTAGTTACCAGTTGCGTTGTTCCTGGGAGTATGGGTTCGAGTCACTTCTGGGGTGTGAGTTTTCAGTCGCATATAGTCCTGGGGACCATTCAGGCTTGTTTGCATTTGTGTTCCTCACGTGTGCCCCAAAGAATGAGGTGATTTGGTGAAATGCTATGCCCAAGATTACCATCCGAGTTGCCGGCGGGGAAGTGGTTCAAATAGCTTCGGCTACCACTTCCTTTTGTCCGGCCGTGATGGTCAAGCGGATTAAGGCGCCCTGTAGTTACCAGTTGCGTTGCTCTTGGGAGTATGGGTTCGAGTCACTTCTAAGGTGTGAGTTTTCAGTCGCATATAGTCCTGGGGACCATTCAGGCTTGTTTCCATTTGTGTTCCTCACGTGTGCCCCAAAGAATGAGGTGATTTGGTGAAATGCTATGCCCAAGATTACCATCCGAGTCGCCGGCGGGGAAGTGGTTCAAATAGCTTCGGCTACCACTTCCTTTTGTCCGGCCGATATGGTCAAGCGGATTAAGGCGCCCTGTAGTTATCAGTTGCGTTGCTTCTGGGAGTATGAGTTCGAGTCACTTCTGGGGTGTGAGTTTTCAGTCGCATATAGTCCTGGGGACCATTCAGGCTTGTTTGCATTTGTGTTCCTCACGTGTGCCCCAAAGAATGAGGTGATTTGGTAAAATGCTATGCCCAAGATTACCATCCGAGTTTCCGGCGGGGAAGTGGTTCAAATAGCTTCTTCTACCACTTCCTTTTGTCCGGCCGTGATGGTCAAGCGGATTAAGGCGCCCTGTAGTTACCAGTTGCGTTGCTCCTGGGAGTATGGGTTCGAGTCACTTCTGGGGTGTGAGTTTTCAGTCGCATATAGTCCTGGGGACCATTCAGGCTTGTTTGCATTTGTGTTCCTCACGTGTGCCCCAAAGAATGAGGTGATTTGGTGAAATGCTATGCCCAAGATTACCATCCGAGTTTCCGGCGGGGAAGTGGTTCAAATAGCTTCAGCTACCACTTCATTTTGTCCGGCCGTGATGGTCAAGCGGATTAAGGCGCCCTGTACTTACCAGTTGTGTTGCTCCTGGGAGTATGGGTTCGAGTCACTTCTGGGGTGTGAGTTTTCAGTCGCATATAATTCTGGGGACCATTCAGGCTTGTTTGCATTTGTGTTCCTCACGGTTGCCCCAAAGAATGAGGTGATTTGGTGAAATGCTATGCCCAAGATTACCATCCGAGTTGCCGGCGGGGAAGTGGTTAAAATAGCTTTGGCTACCACTTCCTTTTGTCCGGCCGTGATGGTCAAGCGGATTAAGGCGCCCTGTAGTTACCAGTTGCGTTGCTCCTGGGAGTATGGGTTCGAGTCACTTCTGGGGTGTGAGTTTTCAGTCGCATATAGTCCTGGGGACCATTCAGGCTTGTTTGCATTTGTGTTCCTCACGTGTGCCCCAAAGAATGAGGTGATTTGGTGAAATGCTATGCCCAAGATTACCATCCGAGTTGCCGGCGGGGAAGTGGTTCAAATAGCTTCGGCTACCACTTCCTTTTGTCCGGCTGTGATGGTCAAGCGGATTAAGGCGCCCTGTAGCTACCAGTTGTGTTGCTCCTGGAAGAATGGGTTCGAGTCACTTCTGGGGTGTGAGTTTTCAGTCGCATATAGTCCTGGGGACCATTCAGGCTTGTTTGCATTTGTGTTCCTCACGTGTGCCCCAAAGAATGAGGTGATTTGGTGAAATGTTATGCCCAAGATTACCATCCGAGTTGTCAGCGAGGAAGTGGTTCAAATAGCTTCGGCTACCACTTTCTTTTGTCCGGCAGTGATGGTCAAGCGGATTAAGGCGCCCTGTAGTTACCAGTTGCGTTGCTCCTGGGAGTATGGGTTCGAGTCACTTCTGGGGTGTGAGTTTTCAGTCGCATATAGTCCTGGGGACCATTCAGGCTTGTTTGCATTTGTGTTCCTCACGTGTGCCCCAAAGAATGAGGTGATTTGGTGAAATGCTATGCCCAAGATTACCAGCCGAGTTGCCGGCGGGGAAGTGGTTCAAATAGCTTCGGCTACCACTTCCTTTTGTCCGGCCGTGATGGTCAAGCGGATTAAGGCGCCCTGTAGTTACCAGTTGCGTTGCTCCTGGAAGAATGGGTTCGAGTCACTTCTGGGGTGTGAATTTTCAGTCGCATATAGTCCTGGGGACCATTCAGGCTTGTTTGCATTTGTGTTCCTCACGTGTGCCCCAAAGAATGAGGTGATTTGGTGAAATGCTATGCCAAAGATTACCATCCGAGTTGCCGGCGGGGAAGTGGTTCAAATAGCTTCGGCTACCACTTTCTTTTGTCCGGCCGTGATGGTCAAGCGGATTAAGGCGCCCTGTAGTTACCAGTTGCGTTGCTCCTGGGAGTATGGGTTCGAGTCACTTCTGGGGTGTGAGTTTTCAGTCGCATATAGTCCTGGGGACCATTCAGGCTTGTTTGCATATATATATATATATATATATATATATATATATATATATATATATATATATATGTATATATATATATATATATATATATATATATATATATATATATATATATATATATATATATATATATATAAACCGTCGTGGCAGACCCAAGAGTTCCAATGGCAATTTTAAACTAGGAACACAAGTGACCAAAAAAATTGAAGAGGGCAACACAGTAGGTTACTTACCAGCGAAGACACAATCGCCCCTAGAAATACCGCTACCGCCAACTCGCTGAGAGAGAAGCACCCTCCTAGAGTACCATGGGAACCCACTGCTCAGGACACAAATGTCCCAGACATGGGACCTCTATTCCTCCAAGCGTCAGAGGTATACAAAGCCATCATGTCATTCCCGCCAGGCTCGGCAGGGGGATACACTGGAGTAAGACCTCAGCACCTCAAGGAGATGGTAAACCCAGTTCTCGGAGAAGTTGCCGAGACACTATTGTCAGAGGTTACGAAGTTTGTCAACGACTGCCTCTCTGGGTTGATCCCAGATACAATTAAACCCTTTTTCTTTGGAGCATCCCTTTGTGCCCTCAAGAAGAAAGATGGTGGAGTCAGACCCATTGCCGTGGGTAACACACTTCGGCGCCTTGTTGCTAGGGCAGCTGTCAGAAAAATTAGCATAGACGCTGCGACGATGCTTCGACCCCATCAACTAGGTTTTGGTGTCCCCCATGGCTGTGAAGCAGCAGCTCATGCAGCACGAGCCTATTTCAAGCACCTCCCAGAAAATAAGGCATTAATTAAATTAGACTTTAAAAATGCTTTCAACCAGGTAAAAAGGGATGTGGTACTGGAAGCAGTTCGAACAAGCTTTCCTTCTCTACTCCCCTTCGTCTCAGCAGGATACAGTAGGGAATCGACGCTGCTGTTTGGGGAACATGAAGTTGTTTCTGCAGAAGGTGTCCAGCAGGGAGACCCACTTGCCTCTTTTCTTTTTTGCATGACTGTTAAAGAGGTCACAAGCAGGTTGACCAGCGAACTCAACATCTGGGGCCGGATTTAGGAAGGTACTTACGAAGGTTTTTCCTCTTAGCTAAGAACGTTTTCCCTCTTAACGCCTTCGTGGCGGCTACGTCCGTATTCAATTAACTACCCTAAGTGGAAAAACCTTTGTAAGTTCATTCTGGGATCTAAGTGTGGTTTCGACCACTCGTAGCTTTACGTAAACTGTATATAAGTCATTTTTTCTCTACTACATAACACTGGGATCGATTTATGATATTGGAACATGACCAAAATATTATAGCTGGTGAATCTAGTGAAGAGGAATCCTTCGTGTTAGTTATATATGCATTCTCTGCTTGAAACTTGAAGTAAATATGTGTTTCATGATATTAGAATTAGTTTTATAATAGCAAGATATTATACCAGTAGTTATTAAGTAAATAAACACTGGTGAACATGAAATATGAGAGAAGGTGATGAGCCCTGCCTGATGGGATCATTTACTATCACCAAATGCCCCTGTTCACCTAGTAGTAAGGGTGTACCTTAGCTATACATACCCATTTCTAATTTATTTAGTTTGGTTTTATTTTGAAATTAAATCTGGGTGAGACATAAAATAAAAATATGCTGCACAAATGATGTTAGGTAAGGAGAAGGGTAAAATTGTCAAAAACTTTATTCATTGAATACTTAAAGCTATAATTATGACTATATAGACTATTAAAAAAGAGAGAGGAAAGTAGGGGTCCAAGACCTATTCCTGTTATACAATTTGGGTGTGGAACAAGTAATTATCAAAAGAAGGCACCATGCCGAGAAGGCTATGTAGCAGTAAGGCAGTGAGGTGAGGCAGCTACTTATTTGAGAAATGCTTATTTTATTTACCTTATAAGCTGAAGCAACTTATTTTATTTGAGGAATACTCAGCTGATTCCTCTACATTTAGCATGGAACAAATCTGTGTCCAAGACCTCTTCCTGTTACTCAATTTGGCTGTGTGTAATCAAACTAGAAGTGCTCTACAAATTAAGGGACCCAGAATGTGGAATGACCTCCTGAATTATGTCAAAGGCTGTACCTCTCTCAACCAGTTTAAGAGTTAAACCAAGTACTGCCTAATTAACTCCATGTAACCTAACTTACCTCCTAAATGTCAACCCATGTCTTGCTATTTTTTAAACAACGCTGTTCACCAACGTGTACAATTGCTGATTTATGCTATGTTATGCTATGCTTTTTGTATTTTTTATTCCTTCTTTCAACACAATTTATACCTAATCCCGATTACTATTAAGTTTTAGTCTTTTTTCCCCCGCACCTTGCCCGAAATGCTATGAGTATTAGTGGCTTTAGGTATTGTATGTACTAGCTCCGTCTTTAAATCCAACATTATGTTTGTAAATCAACTGTATGTACTTTTCCTGAATAAAATGTATTTATTATTTATTTATTAATCAGTAAGTATTAAAAGAAGGCACCAAGCTGGGAAGGCTACGTAGCACCATTGTGTGTAACAATAAACCAATTTTTTTTTTAACAAATAATGCACCTGTATGGTAAAACAAATCCTGTCAGCTGTAAAATATTGATGCAGTTATTTAAATGAAAAATATAATGAAAGAAATTTTACTGGTTTATTTTTATCCTATCTTTTTGTACTGTACAGTATATCCAAGGAAGTGAAAAATTGAGACATAATGCACAATTTAATGAATGATTAGCATGGATTAGCAGTTCAAAAGAAATATGACTATTACATATCAACATGAGATCTTAATGATCCATGGTCAACATGATTTAATAAGGATAATACAGTACTGAATTTGTAATAATACAAACTATAATTTAAAATCTTTATTACTGAATTTTTTTTATTTAGAAAATTAGGTATACACAGCAATGTGCTGCTACACTATTCTATATGGAATATTACACAGTGTAGATAAAAAACTACCTATAAGTTTATCTAATACTCCCATCTCACAGGATGGTTAGACATACTGTACATGGAATCAATTTAGAAAATACCAGCCTCAATACAAAAAACAAATCAACTCTGACTAAACAACTCTAAGCAATTTTCACAAGAGGTAAGCACTGAATCATGGAAACATTATATTATAATTACTCTTACCAGTTTCTACCAGACTCCTCTCAAACAATGTATTTTTAAACATGTTTAGGTATACACAGCAATGTATACTGTGTGTAATAGGCAGTAGAGCCTGTGTGTAATAGGCAGTAGAGCTTCCCTATTCTGTATAAAGGACCACACAGTGTAGATCAAAAACCAGCTACAAGCTCATCCAACATCATCACCTCACAGGATGGCCAGTTATACATGGAATTAGGAGAGAACAAAATACTTAATGCTGATCTATTAGCCCCCACTGGCAAAATCTGGGTGCAGCACAAGAATATCTTCCAATATTCCTGAGTGTATGAAGTAATTACAGAGCTCAAAATACCTCATACCATTTGGTATGAAGTCACTGATAACAGGACAATCACAGATATAGTGTTGGAGAGTATGTTCTCTCAAGTAGGACTGAAAACAGATGTTTTTTTCCACCAAGAGGGCTATAAACTCATGGAACCGCCTACCCGCTGAAGCCGTAAATGCCAAATTCCAGCTAAAAAATATCATTAAGACAATTGGCGGGCCCTTTAACAAGCCGCCGGCTTTCTGTCCTCTTCGAGGCCACTAGATAGTTAGTGGCCCTTGGGTAAATTCAGTAAATATATACAATAATTGTCAGCGCATCTTCCGAGCAACAAGGACAGCTACACAGTGTCTCTTAGAATTACGTAGGTAAACAACAAATGTAACATATTTGTTTAATACAATGTCGGTGCTGGCTGTAGAAGTTGAAAAAAACATTGTTTTACTTCGAAATATACTAATTTTATAAGAAAATTCCACGTAAATAGGAGGCAGTAGAGCTCCGATAAGCCAGCGCTAAATCTTCAATATGAAGAATGTTGCTGCTCTCTGATTGGCCAAACAAAACACAGTAGTAACCTCTATCGGCACGCAGGTGAACCAACAATTTTCTTCCTAAGTGGACCTTATTGAATCGCACCTAAGCATCTTCTTAGGGCGCACTTAGGAACCTTCGTAGCAAACCCACTTACGAAGAAATACACAGAGCTTCCTGAATCTAGGTCCTGGTTCCTGGACGATGGCACCCTGGCAGGGACACAGGAGTTCCTGCTAGAAGATCTACAGCTGGTGAAATCTAAGGGAGAGGAGTTAGGACTCACCCTAACCCATTAAAGTGTGAAATCATCTCATCTAGCCAACCAACTATAGATGCAGTGCGAACCATATTGCCAGGAGCCCACGTGATCGCTCCCACCGACAGTGTGCTGCTAGGGGCACCTCTGGGCTCGAGCGCCATTGAGGTAGTCCTCGAAGAAAAGCTGAACGAGCTGAGGAGGATGGAGGGAAGAATAGGGGCTTTGGACGCCCACGATTCTTTGTACCTTCTCACAAGGTGCCTGGCTTTGCCCAGACTGACCTATTTCCTAAGGTGTGCTCCCTCCTTCGACAGCCCAAAATTAACAGAATATGACACACTCCTAAGGTCAATAACCGTGAAAGTGTTAAACCTCTCCCTTCAAGATGACCAATGGGACAAAGCAATGCTCCCAATTAGACTCGGGGGAATAGGTATTCGCAAGGCGACACAGTTAGCATTGCCAGCATTCTTATCCTCGACCAGTGCAACAGGTGAATTAGTTAAGGAAATACTAGCAGAACACCTAAGAGACTCCATTGGGATTCATGATCCCAAATTCGCGGCAGGAGCCGGTCAGTGGGACACTCTCGTCAACTCTCATCCCCAACCGACTTTTCCAAATGACTGCAAACAGTCCAAATGGGAGAGCCCCATAGTGGAGAACATCGCCACATCATTGCTGGAGGCAGCTTCCAGGAAGGACAAAGCGCGTCTTCTAGCTGTGCAAGCGCCCCATGCCGGGGACTTCCTGTTGGCAGTCCCTAATTCCGCCTTGGGCACCCGTCTGGACCATCGTACCCTAAGTATTGGTGTTGCTCTGCGCCTTGCCGCCCCTATCTCCACCGAGCACCGGTGTATTTGCGGCCATGCACGGGCAGACCAATACGGCAGTCATGGTCTCATCTATCGTAAGACACAGGGAAAGATTGCCAGACATGAAGCAGTCAATGACATCATCAAGAGAAGTTTGGCTTCAGCTGGGTGCCCAGCACAAAGGGAACCTCAGTTGTGCAGACCTGACAACAGCCAAAAACGCCCAGATGGAGTCATCCTGCAGCCGTGGAGGGAAGGTAAACAGGTCGTGTGGGACTACACGTGTGCATCCACATTGGCTGATACCTATCTACCTTACAGCGCAGCTGAGGGAGGCGGGGCGGCCACCTTCAGGGAGACCCAGAAAACTAACAAGTACAGGGACCTAGAACGTTGTTACAGGTTCGTGCCAATAGGCTCTGAGACTCTGGGCGCCTGGGGTAAATGTGCACTTACGTTTCTGAAGGAGCTGGGCGAGGAACTCATTGGGAAGACTAGAGACCCAAGAGCGGCCAGTTTTATGTTCCAGCGCCTCAGTGTCGCTGTTCAGAGGGGAAATGCATGCTGTATCATGGGTACGCACCCGACCCCCGAGGAGCTGGACGAGGTCTTCGAACACTGATTGATATATTGTTATATTGTTATATAAGTGTGTGTTTTCTGTAAACTGTAGCATTGCAATAAAATCAAATAAAAAAAAAATAATAGGGGTGGTAGGAGAGGAAAAGATTAAAGTATTCAGTGAGAATCCACAAGGTCTTCTCTGAACACTATTTATTTTCTTCTTCGAGGATGTGGGTCCCTTTAATTAAACCAGTGGTGGTACCGCTAATATATATATATATATATATATATATATATATATATATATATATATATATATATATATATATATATATATATATATATATATATATATATATATATATATATATATATATATATATATATATATGTCGTACCTAGTAGCCAGAACGCACTTCTCGGCCTACTATTCAAGGCCCGATTTGCCTAATAAGCCAAGTTTTCCTGAATTAATATATTTTCTCTAATTTTTTTCGTATGAAATGATGAAGCTACCCATTTCATTATGTATGAGGTCAATTTTTTTTTATTGGAGTTAAAATTAACGTAGATATATGACCGAACCTAACCAACCCTACCTAACCTAACCTAACCTATCTTTATAGGTAAGGTTGGGTTAGGTAGCCGAAAAAGTTAGGTTAGGTTAGGTTAGGTAGGTTAGATAGTCGAAAAACAATTAATTCATGAAAACTTAGCTTATTAGGCAAATCGGGCCTTGCATAGTAGGCTGAGAAGTGAGTTCTGGCTACTAGGTACGACATATATATATATATATATATATATATATATATATATATATATATATATATATATATATATATATATATATATATATATATATATATATGTCGTACCTAGTAGCCAGAACGCACTTCTCAGCCTACTATGCAGGGCCCGATTTGCCTAATAAGCCAAGATTTCCTGAATTAATATATTTTCTCTAATTTTTTTTCTTTTGAAATGATAAAGCTACCCATTTCATTATGTATGAGGTCAATTTTTTTTTATTGGAGTTAAAATTAACGTAGATATATGACCGAACCTAACCAACCCTACCTAACCTAACCTAACCTATCTCTATAGGTTAGGTTAAGTTAGGTAGCCGAAAAAGTTAGGTTAGGTTGGGTTAGGTAGGTTAGGTAGTCGAAAAACAATTAATTCATGAAAACTTGGCTTATTAGGCCAATTGGGCCTTGCATAGTAGGCTGAGAAGTGCGTTCTGGCTACTAGGTACGACATATATATATATATATATATATATATATATATATATATATATATATATATATATATATATATATATATATATATATATATATATATATATATATATATATATATATTTATATATATATATATATATATATATATATATATATATATATATATATATATATATATATATATATATATATATATATATATATATGTCGTACCTAGTAGCCAGAATGCACTTCTCTGCCTACTTTGCAAGGCCCGATTTGCCTAATAAGCCAAGTTTTCGTGAATTAATTGTTTTTCGACTACCTAACCTACCTAACCTAACCTAACCTAACTTTTTCAGCTACCTAACCTAACCTAACCTATAAAGATAGGTTAGGTTAGGTTAGGTAGGGTTGGTTAGGTTCGGTCATATATCTACGTTAGTTTTAACTCCAATAAAAAAAAAATGACCTCATACATTATGAAATGGGTAGCTTTATCATTTCGTAAGAAAAAAATTAGAGAAAATATAATAATTCAGGAAAACTTGGCTTATTAGGCAAATCGGGCCTTGCATAGTAGGCAGTGAAGTGCGTTCTGGCTACTAGGTACGACATATATATATATATATATATATATATATATATATATATATATATATATATATATATATATATATATATATATATATATAAATGTCGTACCTAGTAGCCAGAACGCACTTCTCAGCCTACTATGCAAGACCCGATTTGCTTAATAAGCCAAGTTTTCATGAATTAATGTTTTTTCGACTACCTAACCTACCTAACCTAACCTAACCTACCTTTTTCGGCTACCTTACCAAACCTAACCTATAAAGATAGGTTAGGTTAGGTTAGGTAGGGATGGTTAGGTTCGGTCATATATCTACGTTAATTTTAACTCCAATAAAAAAAATTGACCTCATACATAATGAAATGGGTAGCTTTATCATTTCATAAGAAAAAAATTAGAGAAAATATATTAATTCAGGAAAACTTGGCTTATTAGGCAAATCGGGCCTTGCATAGTAGGCTGAGAAGTGCGTTCTGGCTACTAGGTACGACATAAATATATATATATATATATATATATATATATATATATATATATATATATATATATGTCGTACCTAGTAGCCAGAACGCACTTCTCAGCCTACTATGCAGGGCCCGATTTGCCTAATAAGCCAAGATTTCCTGAATTAATATATTTTCTCTAATTTTTTTCTTTTGAAATGATAAAGCTACCCATTTCATTATGTATGAGGTCAATTTTTTTTATTGGAGTTAAAATTAACGTAGATATATGACCGAACCTAACCAACCCTACCTAACCTAACCTAACCTATCTCTATAGGTTAGGTTAAGTTAGGTAGCCGAAAAAGTTAGGTTAGGTTGGGTTAGGTAGGTTAGGTAGTCGAAAAACAATTAATTCATGAAAACTTGGCTTATTAGGCCAATTGGGCCTTGCATAGTAGGCTGAGAAGTGCGTTCTGGCTACTAGGTACGACATATATATATATATATATATATATATATATATATATATATATATATATATATATATATATATATATGTATATATATATATATATATATATATATATATATATATATATATATATATATATATAAATATATATATATATATATATATATATATATATATATATATATATATATATATATATATATATATATATATTTATATATATGTCGTACCTAGTAGCCAGAACGCACTTCTCTGCCTACTATGCAAGGCCCGATTTGAATAATAAGCCAAGTTTTCATGAATTAATGTTTTTTCGACGACCTAACCTACCTAACCTAACCTAACCTAACTTTCTCGGCTGCCTAACCTAACCTAACCTATTAAGATAGGTTAGGTTAGGTTAGGTAGGGTTGGTTAGGTTTGGTCATATATCTACTTTAATTTTAACTCCAATAAAAAAAATTAACCTCATACATAATGAAATGGGTAGCTTTATCATTTCATAAGAAAAAAATTAGAGAAAATATATTAATTCAGGAAAACTTGGCTTATTAGGCAAATCGGGCCTTGCATAGTAGGCTGAAAAGTGCGTTCAGGCTACTAGGTACGACATATATATATATATATATATATATATATATATATATATATATATATATATATATATATATATATATATATATATATATATATATATATATATATATATATATATATATATATATATATATATATATATATATATATATATATATATATATATGTCGTACCTAGTAGCCAGAACGCACTTCTCAGCCTACTATGCAAGGCCCGATTTGCCTAACAAGCCAAGTTTTCCTGAATTAATATATTTTCTATAATTTTTTTCCTATGAAATGATAAAGCTACCCATTTCATTATGTATGAGGTCAATTTTTTTTTATTGGAATTAAAATTAACGTAGATATATAACTGAACCTAACCAACCCTACCTAACCTAACCTAACCTATCTTTATAGGTTAGGTTAGGTTAGGTAGCCGAAAAAGTTAGGTTAGGTTAGGTTAGGTAGGTTAGGTTGTCGAAAAACAATTATTTCATGAAAACTTGGCTTATTAGGCAAATCGGGCCTTGCATAGTAGGCTGAGAAGTGCGTTCTGGCTACTAGGTACGACATATATATATATATATATATATATATATATATATATATATATATATATATATATATATATATATATATTTATATATATATTTATATATATGTCGTACCTAATAGCCAGAACTCACTTCTCAGCCTACTATGCAAGGCCCGATTTGCCTAATAAGCCCAGTTTTACTGAATTAATATATTTTCTCTAATTTTTTTCTTATGAAATGATAAAGCTACCCATTTCATTATGTATGAGGTAAATTTTTTTTATTGGAGTTAAAATTAACGTATATATATGACCGAACCTAACCAGCCCTACCTAACCTAACCTAACCTATCTTTATAAGTTAGGTTAGGTTAGGTAGCCGAAAACGTTAGGTTAGGTTAGGTTAGGTAGGTTAGGTAGTCGAAAAAACATTAATTCATGAAAACTAGGCTTATTAGGCAAATCGCGCATTGCATAGTAGGCTGAGAAGTGAGTTCTGGCTACTAGGTACGACATATATATATATATATATATATATATATATATATATATATATATATATATATATAAATATATATATATATATATATATATATATATATATATATATATATATATATATTTATATATATATTCATATATATATATATATTTATATATATATATATATTTATATATATATATATATATTTATATATATATATATATATATATATATATATATATATATATGTATATATATATATATATATATATATATATATATATATATATATATATATATATATATATATATATATATATATATATGTCGTACTTAGTAGCCAGAACGCACTTCTCAGCCTACTATGCAAGGCCCGATTTGCCTAATAAGCCAAATTTTCATGAATTAATTGTTTTTCGACTACCTAACCAACCTAACCTAACCTAACCTAACTTTTTCTGCTACCTAACCTAACCTAACCTAACCTATAAAGATAGGTTAGGTTAGGTTAGGTAAGGTTGGTTAGGTTCAGTCATATATCTATGTTAATTTTAACTCCAATAAAAAAATTTTGACTTCATACATAATGAAATGGGTAGCTTTATCATTTCATAAGAAAAAAATTAGTGAAAATATATTAATTCAGGAGAACTTGGCTTATTAGGCAAATCGGGCCTTGCATAGTAGGCCGATTACGACGTTCTGGCTACTAGGTACGACATATATATATATATATATATATATATATATATATATATATATATATATATATATATATATATATATATATATATATATATATATGTCGTACCTAGTAGCCAGAACGCACTTCTCGGCCTACTATGCAAGGCCCGATTTGCCTAATAAGCCAAGTTTTCCTGAATTAATATATTTTCTCTAATTTTTTTCTTATGGAATGATAAAGCTACCCATTTCATAATGTATGAGGTCATTTTTTTTTTATTGGAGTTAAAAATAACTTAGATATATGACCGAACCTAACCAACCCTACCTAACCTAACCTAACCTATCATTATAGGTTAGGTTAGGTTAGGTAGCCGAAAAAGTTAGGTTAGGTTAGGTTAGGTAGGTTAGGTAGTCGAAAAAAACATTAATTCATGAAAACTTGGCTTATTAGGCAAATCGGGCCCTGCATAGTAGGCTGAGAAGTGAGTTCTGGCTACTAGGTACGACATATATATATATATATATATATATATATATATATATGTCGTACCTAGTAGCCAGAACTCACTTCTGAGCCTACTATGCAAGGCCCGATTTGCCTAATAAGCCAAGTTTTCATGAATTAATTGCTTTTCGACTACCTAACCTACCTAACCTAACCTAACATAACTTTTTCAGCTACCTAACCTAACCTAACCTATAAAGATTGGTTAGGTTAGGTTAGGTAGGGTTGGTTAGGTTCGGTCATATATCTACGTTAATTTTAAGTCCAATAAACAAAAATTAACCTCTTACATAATGAAATGGGTAGCTTTATCATTTCATAAGAAAAAAATTACAGAAAATATATTAATTCATGAAAACTTGGCTTATTAGGCAAATCGGGCCTTGCATTGTAGGCTGAAAAGTGAGTTCTGGCTACTAGGTACGACATATATATATATATATATATATATATATATATATATATATATATATATATATATATATGTCGTACCTAGTAGCCAGAACGCACTTCTCAACCTACTATGCAAGGCCCGATTTGCCTAATAAGCCAAGTTTTTCTGAATTAATATATTTTCTCTATTTTTTTCTTATGAAATGATAAAGCTACCCATTTCATTATGTATGAGGTCAATTTTTTTTATTGGAGATAAAATTAACGTAGATATATGACCGAACCTAACCAACCCTACCTAACCTAACCTAACCTATCTTTATAGGTTAGGTTAGGTTAGGTAGCCGAAAAAGTTAGATTAGGTTAGGTTAGGTAGGTTAGGTAGTCGAAAAACAATTAATTCATGAAAACTTGGCTTAATAGGCAAATTGGGCACTGCATAGTAGGCTGAGAAGTGCGTTCTGGCTACTAGGTACGACATATATATATATATATATATATATATATATATATATGTCGTACCTAATAGCCAGAACGCACTTCTCGGCCTACTATGCAAGGCCTGATTTGCCTAATAAGCCAAGTTTTCCTGAATTAATATATTTTCTCTAACTTTTTTCTTATGAAATGATAAAGCTACCCATTACATTACGAATGAGGTCATTTTTTTTTTATTGGAGTTAAAATTAACGTAGATATATGACCGAACCTAACCAACCCTACCTAACCTAACCTAACCTATCTTTATAGGTTAGGTTTGGTTAGGTAGCCGAAAAGGTTAGGTTAGGTTAGGTTAGGTAGGTTAGGTAGACGAAAAACAAATAAATCATGAAAACTTGGCTTATTAGGCAAATCTGGCCTTGCATAGTAGGCATAGAAGTGAGTTCTGGCTACTAGGTACGACATATATATATATATATATATATATATATATATATATATATATATATATATATATATATATATATATATATATATATATATATATATATATATATATATATATATATATATATATGTCGTACCTAGTAGCCAGAACACACTTTTCAGCCTACTATGCAAGGCCCGATTTGCCTAATAAGCCAAGTTTTCCTGAATTAATATGTTTTCTCTTATTTTTTTCTTACGAAATGATAAAGCTACCCATTTCATTATGTATGAGGTCAATTTTTTTTAATGGATTTAAAATTAACGTAGATATATGACCGAACCTAACCAACCCTACCTAACCTAACCTAACCTATCTTTATAGGCTAGGTTAGGTTAGGTAGCCGAAAAAGTTAGGTTAGGTTAGGTTAGGTAGGTTAGGTAGTCGAAAAACAATTAATTCATGAAAACTTGGCTTATTAGGCAAATCGGGCCTTGCATAGTAGGCTGAGAAGTGCGTTCTGGCTATTAGGTACGACATATATATATATATATATATATATATATATATATATATATATATATATATATATATATATATATATATATATATATATATATATATATATATATATATATATATATATATATATATTAGTATATTTTGGTAGCAGTCTTTCCTGTAGACATATATTATTAAATATGACCGAAAAAGTAAGATTAATAATTCAAACACGAATTTTCTCGATCTTTCTTATGTTTCTTTTCACTGTTGATGGTAATTGAAAAATCAATTCTCCAAAATTCATTTTTATTTCTAGTCTGACGCGACACTTGAGCGCGTTTCATAAAACTTATTACATTTTCAAAGACTTTAGTTTACACACACACAACTGAACTATAACTGAATAGAGCTTAAACATCTTCGATATTTTATACCTGCATTTGGGTGAGGTGATATGTTACAACAGTTTTGGATGAGGTGAAAACAAACTTTCAACACAAGACAGAACACAAAACAATGGGTATTGAAGGTAAGAATGGAAGTAATTGCAGAGGGCCTATTGGCCCATATTTCTTGATGCTTCTATATTGGAGTGGAGTCTTGAAGTGGGTAGAATATAGTTGTGCATTAATTGGCTGTTGATTGCTGGTGTTTACTTCTTGATGTGTAGTGCCTTGCAGATGTCAAGCCGCCTGCTATCGTTGTATCTGTCGATGATTTCTGTGTTGTTTGCTAAGATTTCTCTGGTGATGGTTTGGTTGTGGGAAGAGATTATATGTTCCCTAATGGAACTCTGTTGCTTATGCATCGTTAAACGCCTGGAAAGAGATGTTGTTGTCTTGCCTATATACTGAGTTTTTTGAGGCTTACAGTCCCCAAGAGGGCATTTGAAGGCATAGACGACGTTGGTCTCTTTTAAAGCGTTCTGCTTTGTGTCTGGAGAGTTTCTCATGAGTAGGCTGGCCGTTTTTTTGGTTTTATAGTAAATCGTCAGTTGTATCTTCTGATATTTGTCTGTAGGGATAACGTTTCTATTAACAATATCTTTCAGGACCTTTTCATCCGTTTAATGAGCTGTGGAAAAGAAGTTCCCGTAAAATAGTCTAATAGGGGGTATAGGTGTTGTGTTAGTTGTCTCTTCAGAGGTTGCATGGCGTTTCACTTTCCTTATGATGTCTTCAGCGAAACCATTGGAAAAGCCGTTGTTGACTAGGACCTGCCTTACCCTACAGAGTTCTTCATCGACTTGCTTCCATCCTGAGCTGTGGCTGAGAGCACAGTCAACATAAGCGTTAACAACACTCCTCTTGTACCTGTCTGGGCGGTCACTGTTGGCATTTAAGAACATTCCTATGTTTATTTCCTTAATGTAGACTGCAGTGTGGAAACCTCCGCTCCTTTCCATGACTGTTACATCTAGAAAGTGCAGCTTCCTATCCTTCTCCATCTCGTAAGTGAAACGCAACACAGAATTATACTCAAATGCCTCCTTCAGCTCCTGCAGATGTCTGACATCAGGTACCTGTGTAAAAATGTCGTCAACATACCTGAAGTATATGGCCGGTTTCAAGTTCATGTCGACTAAGACTTTTTGCTCGATGGTACCCATATAGAAGTTCGCAAACAGGACACCTAGGGGAGAACCCATGGCGACACCATCTACTTGCTTATACATGTGCCCATCCGGGCTCTAGAAGGGTGCCTCTTTCGCACAAGCTTGGAGTAGTTTCCTGGAGTAGTAAGGAAACTACTCCAAGCTTGTACTAAATAGGTTACCATGTCTTTATAGGTTAGGTTACCATGTCTTACCAACTTACCAATACGAATTCTTTGTGCACATATTATTATATCATGATAAAAATCTGTAATGTACTTAATTATTGATATATATTATTATGTAATGTTGTGTATTATAATTTTTAGTTAGCTGTATATTAACTTAGAAGTTCTTGATCGAGTTATGTCTGAATATGAGCTTGAGATATTTGAATGATGAGGATCAATTGACTCATAGAGGTTGGATACAGTGTCGCGCCAGAGCGAGCCTGGCTGAAGGCAGCAATACTCTCTGATCATCTCAGACGAGCGCATGTGTGGCGTGACGGTCCGGGGATTGTGACCTTATTTGTGATATTTGACTGCTACAATTATTCTCATGTTGCTGTAATGTATTGTCATATATCATTGCTACTGTTGTGCATCATTTATACCAGGTGGTAGGTGCTGTTATATGTCTTAGTGAAGTGATTTATTCTGAGGAAACTAAGTAATGCCATTGTTGCTGTATATGATATTGTATCCTCATACCTCATGTGTTATTGGTTGAGACACCACCACCCTTTATTGGTATTAGCAGCATATAGGCGCTAGTGTCCCACTGTGCCAGGATAAAACCTGATGTCACCTAGTGCTGATTGTATGCAGTTTCCAGACCTGTTTTTGCTGATCATGCCCCATGCCCAGTTGTTGAGAAGCTGGATAAAGTAATTGTGTGTGAGTTAGTAGATGGTTATTCTTTTAATGTTATGTGGATTTATATTAATGACAGTAAACTGGAATATTTTTGTCCTAGCCTTTCCCTCCCCTAGAACATTGATTGATATTTGGCCGGCTATGTGTTCCAGTGATGCCGAAGTTTACTCTCTCAACACTATAGTGGGTGTCTTGTCCATGAGCTCATAACAGTAACATTAGTGGTAGAGTCTGTCAAACAAGACTCTGTCTTGTTAATGTTATGTCTTGCTTGACAGAGTCGTTTAGTTACAACATTAGTGGTAATGCCCATTGTCTTGTTTGACACAGTTGTTTAGTTAGAACATTAGTGGTAGTTAACATTGTCTCGTGTGACACAATAGTGTTGTGGGAACTTCATTGGCGATGAACATTTTCTTGTGTGACGGAGTGGTTTACTTGGAACATAAGTGCTGGTGATCATTGTCTTGAATCACACAGTGGTTTAGTTGGTACATTAGTTGTAGAGACTATTGTCTTGTTTGACACAGAGGTGAAGTGGGAGCATTAGTGCTGGTGAACAATGTTTTATTTGTTTCAGTGGTTTAACTGGAACATTAGTGGGAGTGACCATTGTCTTGTGAGACACATATGTTTAGTTGGAACATTAGAAGTACTGAGTTTTTTCTTGTGTTACACAGTGGTTAACTTAGGAACAATAGTTGTAGTGACCATTGTCATGTGTCACAGTGGTGTCTTCGTTACATTTGTGGTAGTGACCATTGTCTTGACTCGTTGGTTTAGTTGGAAAATTCGTGGTAGTGACCATTGTATTGTGAGACACAGATTTGCAGTTGGAACATTAATTGTTGTGATCATTGTCTTGTTTGACACAGTGGTGTATTTGAAATATTAGTGGTGGTGAACATTGACTTGTGTCATACATTGGGATAGTTGGAACATTAGTGGTGGAGAACTTAGTCTAGCTTGACACAGTGGTTTAGCTGGAACCTTAGTGGTAATGGCAATTGTATTGTGTGACACAGTTTTGAAGTTTAAACATTAGTGGTAGTGAGCGATTTCTTGTGTCACACAGTGGTGAAGTGGGAACATTAATTGTGGAGAACATTGTCTTGTGTGACACAGTTGTTTAATTAAAACATTCGTGGTGGTGAACATTGTCTTGTTTAATACAGTGGTTTAGTTTGAATATTAGTTTTAGTGACCATTGTCTTGTGTGACACAGTGGCTTAGTTGGAACATTAGAGTAAGTTACCGTTGTCTTGTGAGACTGTGGTGTAGTGGGAACATTAGTGGTACTGACCTTTGTCTTTTGTGACACAGTGGTGTAATTGGAACATAAGTGATCGTGAACATTGTCTTATATCATACAGTGGTTTAGTTTGAACATAAGTGGTGGTGTTCTTTATCTTGTTTGACACAGGGGTTTATTTGGACCTTCCTTGGTAGTGACAATTGTATTTTGTGACAAAGATGTGTAGTGTGTGATCATTAGTGGTAGTGAGCATTGTCTTGCGTGACTCAATGTGAAGTGGGAGCATTAGAGGTGGAGAACATTGTCTTGTTAAGAAAGTGGTTTAGTTGAAACTTTAGTGGTGGTGACCGCTGTCTTGAGTGACACAGTTGTTTAGACAGAACATTCGTGGTAGTGACCATTGTCTTTTGTGACAGTGGTGTAGTTGGAACATTACTTGTAGTGAACATTGTCTTGTGTGTCGTTGTGGTAAAGTTGGAACATTAGTGATAGTGACCATTGTGTTGTGAAACACAGTGGTTTAGTTGGAACATTAATGGTAATGGATTTTGTCTTGTGTGAGACATTTGTGTAGTTGTGTAGTGATAATGATCTTTGTTTTGTGTGACACAGGGGTGAAGTGGGAATATTGGAGGTGGAAAACATTGTCTTATTGACACAGTGGACTAATTGTACCATTAGTGGGGGTGACCTAATTGCCAAATTAGGTCACAAGACTAATTGTTAAACAAGACCATTGTCTTGTGTGAATCGCTTGTGTAATTAAAATATTCGTGGTTGTAACCATTGCCTTGTGTGATACAGTGGTTTAGTTGGAACATTAGTGGTAGAGACCATTGTCTTGTGTGACAATTTTTTCTTTGGATCTTTAGTGGTATTGGTCACTGTATTGTGTGACAGTGGTGTAGTTGGATCATTAGTGTTAGTGAACATTATCTTGTGTGGCACAGGTGTCTAGTGGGAACATTAATACTGGTGAATGTTGTCTTGTTTTACATTGTGGTTTAGTTGAAACAATAGTGGTGGTGAAGATTGTCCTGTTTCAAATATAAATGCACAGTGGTGTATTTGAAATTTTAGTGGCGGTGAACACTGACTTGTGTCATACACTGGGTTAGTTTGAACATTAGGGGTGGAGAACATTGTCAAGTTTGGCACAGTGGTTTAGTTGGAACCTTAGTGGTAATGCTAATTGTATTGTGTGACACAGTTTTGTAGTTAAAACATTAGTGGTAGTGAGTATTGTCTTGTGTCACAAAGTGGTGAAGTGGGAGCATTAATGGTAGAGAACATTGTCTTGTTGACATAATGGTTTTGTTGGAACATTAGTGGTGGTGATCATTGTCTTGTGTGACACAGTTGTTTAGTTAGAACATTCGGGATAGTGAACATTGTCTTGTTTGATACAGTGATATAGTTGGGACATTGAAGGTAGTGACCGTTATCATGTGTGAAAGTGGTGTTGTGGGAAAATTAGTGGTACTAACCATAGTCTTTAGTGACACAGTGGTGTAATTGGAACATCAGTGATCGTGAACATTGTCTTGTGTCAAACAGGGGTTTAGTTTGAACATAAGTGGTGGTCTTCTTTTTCTTGTTTGACACAGGGGTTTAGTTGGACCTTCCTTGGTAGTGACAATTGTATTTTGTGACTCAGTTGTGTAGTGTGTGAACATTAGTGGTAGTGAGCATTGTCTTACTTGACACAATGGTGAAGTGGGAACATTAGAGTTTGAGAACATTGTGTGGTTGACCAGTGGTTAAGTTTGAACATTAGCGGTATTGACCATTGTCTTGTGAAACACAGTGGAAATGGCTATTGTCTTGTGTGAGAAATTTGTGTAGTTGGAACATAAGTGATAGTGAGCATTGTTTTGTGTGACACCGTGGTGAAGTGGCAGTATTAGGAGGTGGAGAACATTGTCTTATTGATACAGTGGATTAATTACTGTGGGTGACCATTGTCTTGTGTGGCAGAGTGGTGTAGTGGGAACATTAATAATGATGAACGTAATCTTGTTTCACATTGTGGTTTAGTTGAAACAATAGTGGTAGTGACCATTGTCTCATATAATACAGTCGTTTACTTAGAACATTAGTAGTAGTGAAGATTGTCTTGGGTGACACAATGGTGTAGTGGGAACATTAGTGGTGGTGAAGATTGTCTTGTACGGCACTGTGGTTTAGTTGTAACATTAGTGGTAGTGATTAATGGGTTGATCAACACAGAAGTTTAGTGGGAGCATTAGTGGTGGTGAACATTGTCTTGTGTGACACAATGGTGTAGTGGCAACATTAGTAGGGGAGAAAATTTTGTTGTGTGATGGAGTGGAGCAATAGTTTACTTTGAACATTTATGCTGGTGAGCATTGTCTTGTATCACACAATGATTTAGATGGTACATTAGTGATAGTAACTATTGTCTTGTTTAAGACAGTGGTGAAGTGAGAACATTATTATTGGTGAATATTATTTTGCTTGACACAGTAGTTTAGTTAGAACATTAGTGGTAGTGACCAATTGTTGTGTGACAGTTGTTTAGACAGAACATTCGTGGTATTGACAATTGTCTTGTGTGACAGTGGTGTAGTTGGAACCTTAGTGGTAGTGAACATTGTTTTGTGTGACACAGTAGTGTAATGGGAACATTAGAGGCGGGTAACATTGTTCTGTTGACACAGTGGGTATGTTGGATCATTAATTGTGGTAACAATCGTCTTGTGTGACTCAGTTGTTTAGATAGAACATTCGTGTTAATTACCTTGTGTGAAACAGTGGTGTAGTTGGAAAATTAGAAGTAGTGACCATATTTTTTGTGACACAGTGGTGCAGTTAGAGCATTAGTGTTGGTGAGTATTGTCTGGTGACATGCAGTAGTTTAGTTTGAAAATTAATGGTGAACATTATCTTGTTTGACACAGTGGTTTTGTTAAAACCTTAGTTGTACAAACTGGGAATATTTGGCAAACATTTTTGGTATCAGATATTTTTTAATTAAATATTTAAACATCTCTTGAACAGACAAAAACCCTTAAAATTTTTACCTAATTTCAATTGGATAATTATATTGTAAGTAGACTTGATAAATTGAAGTTGATATGTACAGTATAATATATGAGATTATTATATTATACTATATATTATTATCATAATTATATATAACACACTATATATTATTATCATAATAATATATAATTTACTATATAATAATTATCATATAATATATTAGATTATTAGAAGATGAGAGTATATAATAAAGGAAGAGCCCTGCTGAATGATCAAAGTTAAAATCGTTTTCAATTTATCTTTCTTTATAAAAAATTCCAATATTTATTCGAACTTAATGTATACTTGTATATATTAAACAAACTCAATTCTAAAAATCTTTAATATATTTATTTATGTTTCTTAACCAGGTACTGTTCATAACGTATTTAAAATGCTGGAGTCCGATTCTTCTATTAGATTTATTTTTTGTTTAAAGTTCAGTGGACTATTTTTACTATATTTTGACCTAGTATTTATTTAGTATATTTAAATGTTTGATCTGTTGCATTTACAATTTAAATCTCTTTTGAATGTGTAAATGCCATACGACTAGGACTGCTACATTTATGTTTTAATTTCAATATAAGAAAATCTTGCCACATTTTATACATGTCATCTGGCATATATATTTATCCGAACCGATAACTCCTCATATTATGAAAGATGAAAACTTTGATATGATAATTAAAAATGTATATCATATGAATATATATGATGTATATCATTAGAGGTCGCAGTAATCTAGCTGCATCAGACCAAACCGGTTATAAGCTTAACTACAAATGAACATTTGAATCATCATCATCTTTATATATAATATCCCATTAAAATCATGCATAACATTGCAAAGGGAACTTGAAGCAGTCACTCAGGGTGTGGACAGCAAGAAACAGCTTCACTCCTTCAGGAATGTCAGCTTCCTCTTGTAAGGTGCTCAAGAAGCACGCCTACGGGATGCCAACGCCCCACTGCATAGTGTTCCAAGCTGGGTCGTCATAGAAGTAGTACTCGACTGGATTGCCGTAGCCTCTGAGAGTGACGTAGGCGACAGTGATGGGAGGACTGCCTGACGCGTCGGTCTCCGACAACCACTGCTGCTGGCCAACCACCAGTCCGTTGCCCACTCTGGGAAAGACAATAAGTGATAGTAGTTCCATGGAGATAACCTAACCTAGAGCTTATTTCCTGAAACCGATGTTCTGTCGTTACAAGTCTGCAATCCCCTAACTAGTGCACTGGAAGTTACTGTCCTGTAGCACCTCTTTCTTTAATATTTTAACTTCCTTTCACGTGCTTCTGTGCTGCTTATGGATGGGTTGAGGTCTGCTCATGGTACTGACCGCTATTTTTCTTGTATAACCCATTGTGCAGCCTTCCCCATAGACTATTTTCACGATGGGGGTCTTATCCAATTTTGTTATGCAATGATACATTAAATTTTCATGTCTCGATATTTGTTTGGCATTGTGGCTGACTGTTGCAGGGCTCTCACCCTCTGCAGTCTGTTAATCCTTCTTGTTCCACTGTGGCAGAAACCCTATATTAGCTGTTCGTCATCTTAGCAGATATGACAGTCGAGCCATATTGGTTTTGCGTCTAATGACTTTGGATTTCACTGCTAAAGAAGCAATCCATGTCTGTCCTATCTATCAGAAGCGAGATCCTTTTTTAAAATGTTTATCCTGTAAACACTCAAGGTGTGGGTTTGCCTGACATGACGGGAAGGATTGCCAGACATGACGGGAAGGATTGCCTGACATGATTGGAAGGATTGCCTGTCATGACGGGAAGGATTGCCAGACATGACGGGAAGGATTGCCTGACATGACGGGAAGGATTGCCAGACATGACGGGAAGGATTGCCTGTCATGACGGGAAGCATTCCCTGACATTCCCTGACATGACTATCAACAAGAGAAATATAAATATATATATATATATATATATATATATATATATATATATATATATATATATATATATATATATATATATATATATATATATATATATAAGGCACAACTCTCCTAAACACGAGAGTGAAGTATACAACTTTAGAACACTTTCCCACCAGGAGACTCGAACCCTAGCCAGCACAGAAGCCTTCCAGCAACTGGCATAACAGGTACGCCTTAACCCGCTCCACCACCTGCTCAGACCTGGTGGGAAAGTCTCCTGGTGGGAAAGTGTTCTAAAGTTGTATACTTCACTCTCGTGTTTAGGAGAGTTGTGCCTTAAGCATAGACACTGTGTCTTCCCATATTAACAGGGACTTGATGAAATAAACGTATAAATGACCCCTCACTTGCTCTAGTGCTCTTGGGAGGTGGTGATCTTTGGTGTATTTAAATACTCCGAAATTACCATCTCTTTTAAGGGTCTGAGCAGGTGGTGGAGCGGGTTAAGGCGTACCTGTTATGCCAGTTGCTGAAAGGCTTCTGTGCTGGCTAGGGTTCGAGTCTCCTGGTGGGAAAGTGTTCTAAAGTTGTATACTTCACTCTCGTGTTTAGGAGAGTTGTGCCTTATATATATATATATATATATATATATATATATATATATATATATATATATATATTTATATTTCTCTTGTTGATAGTGCAACAGTGTATGTATACTTGATCTACTTGAGGAGGTTGATGGTATCAGGTGGTGAATCAGAAGATAGGATACCACTTGGTAAACTGATAATAGAGTTCTGATGGTGTTGGAGTGCAACCTGATTGTAATAGTATAGAGTATAGGATTCATTATTATTATATGTGTGTATGTATTGTGTATGTGCTTTGTCCAGTAAATGTATTCCAATTTGCTGGTGTTTGCCCTTGTCCTAGTGAGGCTTCCCATGAAATAGTACAGAAGGAGAGAGAGAGAGAGAAAGAACCAAGAACCACTGCTGTGGACAGGGTAGAAGGTAATACTAATAAGTCAAAAGGGGATTGAGGAGATCATATCACCTAAGGAGAGAGTGGGGAGTCACAGCGGCTCGAGTGGGTGTGTGCACGTGACAACGAGGCTAAGGTTGGAGCCGCATCCCCTAAATGTGTGACGTTGAGCCCCTCTCCAAGGGCCAGAAGTGCCTGGTGTGATCTCCTAGAGAGGTATAAGCACTCTACCGATTTGTGGGTTGGGTTGTCTGTAGAGAAGGATCAACACAACGACCAACCAACCCACAAGACTATAATAAATTGGGGGCCTGTGTCCGGGAGAGTGAACTGACACACCCACACCCTGTCCAAGAGTGGATTTGTACACCCCTTGTGGAAATAGAGAAACTGTGTGACTGCAGGTGTATACTCTCTCTCTTGGGAAAACTCACAGGACAAAGATGGATAAGGTGCAAGCGTTTGTGGAGTCAGGCAAGCCTGAGGACTTGGAAGGTTGCACGAGGGATCATTTGAAACAAATAGCAGAAAAATGTGGCATCAGGTTGAGAGCATCTAAAGTAGCTGGGATGAAGGATGAGATCCTGAGGCAGTTAAGAGCCAAAAATGAAGCGGCAGAACAAGGAGCCCAGAAAGGAGCTGAAAGTGGAAAGGAGGACGATGGGCAGGATGAAGTGAGATCCCAGGGATCGAGTAGGAGCAGCAAGAGTAGCCGCAGTAGCAGGAGTAGCCGAAATAGGAGCTTGGAGAGATTCCAGTTAGAGCTCCAGATGCAGCAACAACGAGAGGACAAGGAGAGACAGTTCCAGCTGGAAAAGATGAAATTAGAACTCCAGATGAAAAATGAAGCCGAGAAGGAAAAAGAGAAAACCAGGCTGGAAGTAGAAAAAGAGAAAACCAGGCTGGAAGTAGAAAAAGAGAAAACCAGACTGGAAGTAGAAAAAGAGAAAACCAAAGTAAGAGAACTGGAGTTGGAACAGGAGAAAGAAAAAGCCCAGGTCGAAAAAAAAAAAGAGAGAACAAAACAAATGCAGATAGAAGCGAATAGAACCTTGGCTGAGCAAAGGATTGAACATGGGTTGCCAGAGAGCACCACCCAGGTATTACACTCACCAGATGTTAGGGTTAGGGAGAAGGACATTCCCTTGTTTGTGCCCGAAGAGGCAGAGAGCTTCTTCGAGCATTTTGAAAAAGTAGCCAGCATCAAGGAGTGGCCACAGAAGGAATGGGCCCAGCTGGTCCAGTTAAGATTGACCGGTGCAGCCAGGGAGGCATACACCCAAGTGTCACTGGAAGAGTGCCAGGATTATGCCACAGTAAAAAGCAGCATATTGCGCTCGTTTCAGTGAACCCCAGAAGCTTATAGGAAGCGCTTCGGAGAGATGATCAAAGTTGGAGCAGGAACGTTTGCTGAGACAGCAAGAGATCGGGAAAGACGATTCCAGAAGTGGATTGAGGCTGCTGGAGTTGGATCTTACGCTGACCTGAAGCAACTGATGGTCATGGAGAAGTTCTTGGAGATGATGCATCCCGAAACAAAGTTCAAGATCCAAGAAGCAGGGATAAAGGAGGTGAAAGATGCCGCAGATAGGGCGGATATGATTACCGAAGCATATAAGAGCTTGAGGGAGAACAGAGTGAGAAATGAGGTGAGACGCAACAATGGCAGATCCAGTGGAGTCTGGGGAGGAAGAAATTATGAGAGACCCAGAGGGGTCTGGGGTGAGAAAAATTTTGATAAATGGGCAGATAAAAGTAAGTACCCAAGAACTCAGAAGAGTAGGTCGCGCACTTCATCTGAAAGTGGAGATGAAGGAGCTAAACGAAAAACTGATCGTTATCCAGGAAATCAAGAGTCCAGTAAAGCCCCACAGAGTGCAAGTAGTGTACCTGGCCCGAGGAACTCTCATGCGAGTGGGCAAAGTCAGAGCTACTCTGGTACATATAAAAGAGACTTTTCCCAGGTGAGGTGTTACAGTTGTAACGGATTGGGTCACGTGATGCGAGATTGTCGGCAGGGCAAGAGAGTTGTGACCCTGGCCATGTGTGACCCCCGAAGTAAATATACTAATGTGTTCCGAGACAAACCACAGAAGGTGAACTTAGTGAACGAGAGGTATAGGCCGTTCTTGAGCAAAGGTTGGATCAGTATAGGAGGCCAACCTGAGGTAGAAGTTGGTATCTTAAGAGATACCGGAGCTAATCAGAGCTTGATTGCGAGAAGCCTGATTGGGAGTGATCGACGATTAGCTGGCAGGAGTAAGATGAGGGTATATGGGTTATTGTCTGAGAGTGACATGCCCGTTTGTACTGTCCAGCTAAGGTCGGAATATGTGTCAGCAGAGGTAATGTTGGGAGTATGTCCCGACATACCTATTCCAGGAGTCCAAGTGATCCTGGGGAATGACTTGTGCGGGACAAAGGTGTTGCCGAGAGTCGTAGTGGAGACTGTGCCAGAGGAGTGCCCAGAAGGCCACGGCACGGGTGGGACACCTGAGAGTGTGAACCTGACTGACATCCGAGGAGATGAGTCAGGAGACCACCAAGCCATTGAGTACCCTGTCTCGGTAGTGATGAAGGCCGAGGTGGCCGACAAGGAAGATGCTGGAAAAGATGAGACAGTGTCGATTAAACCGGTGGAAGATATCTATGTAGATATAGCATGGCTGTTTGATGAAGGTCCAGCCCAGGAGAATGAAGTCTCGGTGAGGTCAAAAGTGAAGATGGCCCAGCCGAGGAAGAATCATGTGAAGAGAGCGGACCTGAGTAGAGCCCAGACTGCTGAAATTAAGAGTCGGAAGGTGAATGCAACTGTGCTGAGTAGGAATGGGGAAGGATGTGGACAGACTGAGGACGGGAGTAGAGCGTCAAGTTGTCCACGAGCACAGAGGCATATGGATAGTAGAGTTAAGTTGTGGGAGATGTTAGGAGTTGACATGTTTCACAGACAACGTGGAGGAGAGATAATGAAGAAAAGTAGTAGCCGAGAAAGTGGAAGGAGAAAAGACAGTATGTGTGGAGAGATGCTTACGAGCACTCTAGGAGAGGTAAAGCGACATGTATGGTCGAGTGCTGTTGGATGTAGTACAGTGCTCGCAGAAACTTTTAGGGAACGAAGAAGAGTTGAAGGAGAAGAAATGGAGTGGTATAGAGGTGAGAAGTGTGGGAAGAGGAAGATGAGAAGAAAGCCGAGGACTCGATGGAAGTCAAACAGGATGAGGTCTCGGATAAATGAGGAGACGAAAGGGAGAATCGTCGGTGAAGACGAGGGAGTGAAGTATGATGACAGGAGACGAAAGTATAATGGCAGTAGATGGAAGTGTGAAGACGACAGAGAAGGTACAGACAGTAGAGATCTGACTCTGGACGAGAAGAGAAGAAGACGAGGAAACGGAGGGTGGAAACAATAAGTAGAGTGGACCGATGGAGCGCAGGCGTCCTAGGAGGACAGCCTAGCCGAGAGGTGCCAGAAAGGTCAAATCGTTTATGAGAAGATTATGTTTCTGGCGAGTTGTGCGCCAGATGTTGCAAGGAGCAACGAACTAATTGTAGACTCCTAAGGGAGTGCGTAAGCAGATCAACCGGTCGAACCCATCGGTTGAAGAACGAGACAGTGTGGTGGCGGATGTATTATTCCGAGCTTTGCCACTGGAATAACTCTCAAAAATAAGGGGAGGGGAGTGTTATGATCTCACCCTGCAGGAGAAACGAGTCTCCCTCTTTGAGAGTTATTCATCAAGCCTGACCTGATTAGAAGGTCTAGCAAATACTGAGGTGATAACACACATGTAAAATAGTTGCTTGGATATATATAACAATTTAAGATTATGGGCAGTGAAGAAGAAAACAGATAGATGACTGGCTAGGAGATGTGGATATTTTGCTGGAGGCGTGAGGCTCGCTTTGGAGGGCTTTGACCCCACTTGAGGCCAGACATCGCAGGGGGAAAGCCGCGCTCCGTTGAGCTCCAGTCAGAAGGGAACCCCTAGTGATATATGTCGAAGAGTAGAGAAGTGTGCAGACGTACCAGCTGTGGAATCGAGCTGCGGACGTGTGGTCTCAAGTCCCGGGCGATGAGAAGTGTTTATTAAACCGCCCAGAGGCATTATCGTGGGCCGTGGCAGCGCCCTGACCAAGCTTCGTCAGAGGGAGGAGCGCCCTCGACCAGACAATCTGTGGTAAGCATGATATAAGCCAGTTCATAGTGATTGCTTGTAGTTGGTCGTGTGCCCAGCGACAGCAGCAATGTTTATTGATTAGTGAGGCAGAAAGCCTAAACTAAGAGAGTGGACAGGGAGGAACACGGAGCGACGTCCGTCCCCTCTGAGCGCTGGCAGGCAACTGAGGGAGCCAGCTCCTGACGGTGAAGGACCCTCCCTGAGTGAGGAGGCCCGTCGGGCGAGGTGGAGTATGGACCCGCCCAAAACGGGGGAGTTCACTCTCACTGTATGTAGAGGACAGATAGAGGTTTGAGGCAAACATATTGTGTGATTAATTTTGTTTATGTGTTGAAGGGGAAACATTTTTATTCCAGTGTCGATGGGTTGCAGGTTTGTCTTTGGGGGAGAAGTTGCTGAGAACTTCGAAGCCAGCACAGATGAAGTAGTTGATGAGACTCCAAGGTAGTGGAGCAGAGGACCTCGAGCTGTGAGGAGAAGCAGTGAAGAGGAGTGGCACGTGCTTCTGTAGAGGTGGTGAAGCACCATAGTTGCTCGAGGGAACTTCGTGGTGTAGCAGCCAAGAGAGCTGTGGAGGGCCCTAGCAGAAGGGTTACCTTGAGGTGCTTCCGGGGCTTAGCGTCCCCGTGGTCCGGTCGTCGACCAGGCCTCCTGGTTGCTGGACTGATGAACCAGGCTGTTGGACGCGGCTGCTCGCAGCCTGACATATGAGGGTGAAGCACCGTAGTTGCTCAAAGAAACTTCATGGTAGCAGCCTGGAGGAGCTGCAGAGGATCCTGGTAGTTAAGCCCAGGAGAACCTAAAGATATCAGGGTAGTGAACTTCCATAGGTGGAAGGGAAGTTTTGGTGGATTACTTGTAGGGAGTTGATAGTGTTTGGTTGTCATTAGCGTGCAAGATGCAGTGAGAGGTGAGTGATTGTTGGCATTCTTATGTCAAGGAGTGTTTTATACTGAAGTTTAGAGTTACAGTCGAAGGCTGGATTACCTACAGATGTATGTGTTCTAGGACTGATAGGGTGATCGATTGATCATTGCGGTGTATCAAGGAACATTTATGCTGATATATGTTATTGCATTCACATGCTGATTTTCATTGTACACATTTATATATATATATATATATATATATATATATATATATATATATATATATATATATATATATATATATATATATATGTATATATATATATATATATATATATATATATATATATATATATATATATATATGTATATATATATATATATATATATATATATATATATATATATATATATATATATATATATATATATATATTTCTCTTGTTGATAGTGCAACAGTGTATGTATACTTGATCTACTTGAGGAGGTTGATGGTATCAGGTGGTGAATCAGAAGATAGGATACCACTTGGTAAACTGATAATAGAGTTCTGATGGTGTTGGAGTGCAACCTGATTGTAATAGTATAGAGTACAGGATTTATTATTATTATATGTGTGTATGTATTGTGTATGTGCTTTGTCCAGTAAATGTATTCCAATTTGCTGGTGTTTGCCCTTGTCCTAGTGAGGCTTCCCATGAAATAGTACAGAAGGAGAGAGAGAGAGAGAAAGAACCAAGAACCACTGCTGTGGACAGGGTAGAAGGTAATACTAATAAGTCAAAAGGGGATTGAGGAGATCATATCACCTAAGGAGAGAGTGGGGAGTCACAGCGGCTCGAGTGGGTGTGTGCACGTGACAACGAGGCTAAGGTTGGAGCCGCATCCCCTAAATGTGTGACGTTAAGCCCCTCTCCAAGGGCCAGAAGTGCCTAGTGTGATCTAGAGAGGTATAAGCACTCTACCGAGTTGTGGGTTGGGTTGTCCGTAGAGAAGGATCAACACAACGACCAACCAACCCACAAGACTATAATAAAAGGTAGATAAATTTTCCTCCCATTACCCCTTTGTTGAGTAGGCAAGATAGGCCACGATATTTTCCCATGTATGTTTGAGTATAACAGTGATTCATTAGTAGTAGGATAGGCTGTAAGGCAGCTTTTGTCCAGGACTGATGAAGAGGACAGTGTGGTTGGATGTTGAGGCAGTTGGAGAGGATCAGACCGACGTGGACGAAGCGGCCCCCCCCCCTCTGTGAGAGGGTGTGAGACCCCATTTTAAATCTGCCCAGCTGAAGGAGTCACAGGAGGTCGTGAGAGAAGAATTGCCGACGATCTCCAGATTATTTATGCTTTATATCCATTTCTATCATACCTTGAGGTTACCTTGAGGTGCTTCCGGGGCTTAGCGTCCCCGCGGCCCGGTCGTCGACCAGGCCTCCTGGTTGCTGGACTGATCAACCAGGCTGTTGGACGCGGCTGCTCGCAGCCTGACGTATGAGTAACAGCCTGGTTGATCAGGCTGATCAGGTTGATCAGGTTGATCATTACTTGTATATGTGATCATTTAGCTTATGTTAGTAAATATCACATATTTTATCATTGTGTTAAAGTGCGCCTCCATAATTATCTCTATGAGCATACTCGACGGATATCATAGTCGCACCTAGTAAACATTACGTTTTCTATAGAAGATTCTTAGTGGCTAGAGAGTGGTAAAGCAGCACAGACTTATATAAAAGTGTACTCCAGGCTATCCATCCAGTATCAAATCTGTAGGAGTAGCAACACTTTGGCAACAAGCAACATAGTGGCTGGAGAGTGGTAAAGCAGCACAAACTATTATAGTCTGTACCTTGGGCTGTCAGTCCAGTGCCAAATCTGTAGGAGTAGCAATACTTTGGCAACAAGCAGTATAGAATACTCTTACTGAACGACACTGCTGGGGTGCAGAGATCTCAGCCCAGCTGGCGACCTTGTTAAAATTAAGATAGAGAAGGCAAGCGGGAAAGGAATTCCTGCAACTTTTTGTCTGGCAGGTAAGACTCAGGGTAAGTCATTGTTAAAAGGTAACCCTGAGTCTTCCTTCACTCCTCCGCGGGTCTAGGCCGGAATTGCTAATAGCAGTTTCCCCGTGGTTGACTGAAGGGCTCCCAGGGTGAATCAGTGGCACCCCCAGAGGTGAGAGCCATGACCTGCGGTGGTGGGTATTACTGGTCCTCATCTGTGGGGACTCTGAGTCCCCACAGTCTATGATCACAGACTCTGTGAGATCAGTCTCTGTGATCACGTGACTCTGGGGAGTCACGTGATCGGAGAGACTGAGTACTGTCTCCTCAGCCCCTTGCTAGTGGAGCCCCAGCCCACCCCCACCGTGACAGCAGACACTACTAGCCCTACAAAGAAGGAATAATTTAAACTGGGAGAATGAAGCAATCATATCAGATTGAAGAAATGCAATTAGAACAGAAACCCATACAAGAGAAAAAGAAAAATCCCAAAACATTCCTGACATGCGAAATAAAAAACAAACACCACTGTCATTATTGAACTTATTCATACAAGTGATGGTTCATATACAGAGATTGAAAAATAAATTAGTGAAATCCTAAAAAACAGTATGAGGACATATTTAGCACCCAAATAAACAGCATGAAAGTTGATGATCCGGATTGCTTGTTTAAGTGTGACATCCAAACCCCTTGAAAGTATAACTGATTTCAACACGAACGCTACAGATATGAAAGAAAAATTGAGAACATGCCCATGAAATCAGCCCCGGGTCCAGACTCATAAAATTCAATATTTATAAAGAAATGCAAAGTACCAGTAGCACAGCTACTCAGTGTTATGCAGAGGAAGAGTTTGGACACGGGGTAGATACCAGATGCACTTGAATCAACAAATATAGCTCTTCTACACAAGAGAGATAGAAACGCATTTACTAAGAAATTGCACTGACGTCCCAGTTGCACTTACGTCCCACATAATAAAAGTATTTGAGAGAGTGATAAGGAGTTAGGTCTCCAGCTTCATGGAGACTAATAACCTCTACAACCCAGTCATATATGGATTTATAGTGGGAAGATAATGCGTTTTGCAGCTACTTGACCACCACGACAAAACCACTGAGGCATTAGAAGAAAAACAAAATGCAGATGTGGTATTCACGAACTTCGCTAAGGCATTTGATAACTGTGATCATGGAGTGATAAAACACCAAATGCAGTTAATGGGAATAAGAGGTAAAGCTGAATGATGGATACTAAATTTTCTGTTGAACAGAACGCCAAGGGTAATAGTCAACAAAATAAAATCGAGTCAAGCTCTGTATTTCATGGCCCAGTCCTTGAACCACTGTTTTTCATTATACTTTTAACAGGTAGAGAAAAAAATACAAGTCACAGCTTCGTATCATCTTTTGCAGATGACGCAAAAATTCTTATGATAATTACTTCTGTTGAAGACATTGATAAACTAGAAGCAAATATTAATAGAGTTTTCGACTGGGCAGCAGAAAATAACATGATGTTTAACAGTGATAATTTCCAGGTACTCGGGTATGGTAAAAATGAGAACCTTAAACAAAATACACGTACAAAACGCAATCAAATATTTCATAATATGAAAGCAGCATGTAATGGATATGGGAAGAATGATGTCTGACGACCTAACCTTTAGGGAGCATAACCAAGCAAATAAAGCATCAGCCAGAAAAATGATAGGATATATATTACGAGAACCTTCTAATCAAGAGATCAATCACAATGGTTGTACTATTTAACTCACTGCTTCTGTCCCGTTTTATGTACTGCTCGATGCTCTCTTCCTTCTTCAGAGCAGGAGAGATTGCTGAAACAGAGGAAATGCAGAAAACATATATGGCACTTATGGCCATGATAAAGCACCTAACTTATTGGGATCGTCTCATAGGTCTCCAAATGTACTCCTTAGAAAGGAGACAAGGGAGGCATCAAATAACTCTAATTCTATAGACCATGGAGCTGGTAAGGAGGGATGAAAGGCAGGGGCGAAGATGGAGAAAACTTAAAGAAGGAGCAGGAAACTAGTCGGAGGTAGGAGACATAGATCGGTGGCACAGCTACCGTGGGTTTGAACTTGGGATGATTCCTGTATTGCTGAGTGAAGTGTTCTTGACAGTTCATACAGGCGTTGGGCTCTCAAGCAGCTTGTAGTTGCTGGCGTCACCAAATTTTGGGTCTATATTCTTCATTCGCCGGTATTCTGAATTCAGTGCTCTTCTTTCTTCTGACTGCATCCAGTAAGCTTGGATCGTCAGTCTTCATGAGCTTCTTGGTAGTCTTACTTCACTTCTTGTTGACATTGCGGTGCTATCGTTCGAGGTTGTAGGTTTGGTATCCAGAAGGAAATCGTCAGATCTGTAGTTAAACTACCGTTGAAGAGGGTATGGTATTCCAACTGAGCCATCTTGGTCTGACAACTCTGTTGAATCGAAAGCAGAGGCGGTGTTCCTTGGAGGTTGAGTAGTACCAGGACTTGGAGAGGGCTGTGGATTGGTAGCTGTGTCTGCAGCAGGAGTAGAGAGTTAAATGGACGTACGTACGGTCCGTGGAACGTCTGGAGTTGGTGGTGTTGAAAGAGGCATAGCAGCAGGCTATTCAACTGCAGGGACGCTGGGTGGTACCAAAGCAGATGTCGTCGACGGTGAAGGCGTCGCTTCTGGGGATGCAAGTACTTTCTCGGGAACACTGATGGTTGTTAATTCGTTTGCAGCATACAGAATGTTGATGGTTGTGACGAACAAACGATTGTCCGACCCCCGCAATCCT
>NC_091205.1:11693843-11706343 GCF_040958095.1 Procambarus clarkii | reverse complement strand
CGCCATGCCACTATGCCTATATAGCACTGGGACGGAATCAGGATAGGGATTTGTGATGGGGTGGGGGGATGGAATGGTGTTCAACCATTTGGACGGTCGGGGATTGAACGCCAACCTGCATGAAGCGAGACCGTCGTTCTACCGTTCAGCCTAACAGGGGCTGTCTCTCTCTCCTGTTGGCTCATTACAGATAACCATCTCAAGAGAATATGAAAATTATTCAATGGGAAGGAGTGCTACTGTACATTTATCATTTGCTGAAATGCTAAGAAAGAGTTCAAAAGCGATTTCTATAGTGAACATAGAAGCCATGAAACCAGCTGTCTCGCAGGAAGCAACAAGGTGCATTAGTCGGCTCAAGTAAGACAGAATAGTAAGATAAGGGCAGAGTGGCAGTGAGAGAGATCTTAAAGGAGTTACAGATGTAAGGAGCTGAACAAAGCATAGAGAAATTTGTCAGGCTAGGCTGGTACAACAAGGACAGAGACCACCTGATAAAGATAATGTTTACAAATGAAACCATGAATGAGGAGAGTTGGCAAGGAAGAGCCAACTGTTAAATTTGAGAGGATACACAAAAGTATTGCTCCAGGGGGACATGATGAGGGTATAGAGAGCCATGGCAGCAGACGCAAGGAAGAAGTGCAGGAAGAGAGGAGAGAACCAAGAAACCAAAGTCTCCAACACAAAAATTCAAGATGGGAGTGGAGAACCTTCAACTGGCCACCCAGCAACCCTAGAGTGGAGGACAACTCCACCACTTATCTCCTCATATACACTCCTCCTCACCCTGAACTCTCCTTGTCCCCATCCAATTGCTCCTTTAACCTTTTCTTCCTTCTCTGGTACCAGAGTTCACCCTTTCTCTGGGGGTCTGGGGGGATGCGGGGGGTGAATGGGGGCCGGGGGGTGAATGGGATCTGGGAGGGTGCTTGGGGGGGAGGGCGAATGGAGTCTGGCCGTCTAAGAAGATAGGTAGGAAGGTCTGGGGTAGTAAGGCCTGGGTAGGTAGGTCTGGAGTAGGAAGGGCATACTGGGTCTGAAAATTAGGGAGGGTCTGAGAGGCATAGGGGGATTGAGAGGTAGCATGAGGCTGAGAGTCAGATAGAGGTTGAGAGGTTGGGGGATTGGGAGAAGGATAAAGGTGATGGGGGAAGAGGGGACGATGGAGCATGGATAATGAGAGTGGGAGAGAGGTTGTATTAGTCAGGGGGAACTCAGGGGTAGGTTTGGACATTGGGACAGAAGGGGGAAGAGGGAAATGGAGAAAGAGGGGGGATCCCCCCCATCCATCATGGGGAGGGGTCCATGTGACCCCCCCCCATCCATCATGGGGAGGTGTCCATGTGACCCCCCCCCCATCCATCATGGGGAGGGGTCCATGTGACCCCCCCCCCCTTCCATCATGGGGAGGTGTCCATGTGACCCCCCCCCATCCATCATGGGGAGGGGTCCATGTGACCCCCCCCCATCCATCATGGGGAGGGGTCCATGTGACCCCCCCCCCATCCATCATGGGGAGGGGTCCATGTGACCCCCCCCCCCATCCATCATGGGGAGGGGTCCATGTGACCCCCCCCTTCCATCATGGGGAGGTGTCCATGTGACCCCCCCCCCATCCATCATGGGGAGGTGTCCATGTGACCCCCCCCCCCATCCATCATGGGGAGGGGTCCATGTGACCCCCCCCCCATCCATCATGGGGAGGTGTCCATGTGACCCCCCCCCCCCCATCCATCATGGGGAGGTGTCCATGTGACCCCCCCCCCCCCATCCATCATGGGGAGGTGTCCATGTGACCCCCCCCCCATCCATCATGGGGAGGTGTCCATGTGACCCCCCCCCCATCCATCATGGGGAGGTGTCCATGTGACCCCCCCCCATCCATCATGGGGAGGGGTCCATGTGACCCCCCCCCATCCATCATGGGGAGGGGTCCATGTGACCCCCCCCCCATCCATCATGGGGAGGGGTCCATGTGACCCCCCCCCCCCCATCCATCATGGGGAGGTGTCCATGTGACCCCCCCATCCATCATGGGGAGGTGTCCATGTGACCCCCCCCCATCCATCATGGGGAGGTGTCCATGTGACCCCCCCCATCCATCATGGGGAGGGGTCCATGTGACCCCCCCCATCCATCATGGGGAGGGGTCCATGTTCCCCCCCCCCCATCCATCATGGGGAGGGGTCCATGTGCCCCCCCCATCCATCATGGGGAGGGGTCCATGCGCCCCCCCCCATCCATCATGGGGAGGGGTCCATGTGACCCCCTCGCCAGGGAAGGGGGTAACATGGAAGAAGGGGGCAGAGGAGGGGAGAGGGCTGGGTGGGTTTTAGGAGATGAGGGGATCCTTGGAATGTGGGATGAAGCAGATGGATTTGAATGCAATGGGGTCAGAGGGGACAGGGGAGTTGTTGGAGAGATAAGCATGGTCGAGGGATGGGAAAGCTGATTTGGAGAGGGTGTGACCTGGGAAGCAGTTGTGAGCTGGTTAGCACGGGTGGGGTGGGTAACTACGCTCGAATGGGAAGAGTTGTGTCATGCAGGTCGGCTCGCCCTGTGGGCTATCTGCTCATCTTTTTTCATGTATCTGTCAATATACACATTGTAATAGTTTTCTCTACCTCTGAGTAAATGTTTGTGTTTCAGTGTGTAATCCACTGCCTCTTCGTTAGTGAACTGTACCAGGACAGTCCGTTTCTTGCTACAGTTGTAAGGCCCAATGCGGCAGTGGATTTCCACCTCATTCCCTACCATCTCGGCTCTAATATTTCTCAAGATCTCCTGTTGCTCAAAATCTTCAATCTCCATCCTTTCCTGCCTCAATGATGCCTTGGATTCAAGTAATCCATGTAGTATGACTGTCTGCCTCCTCAGTGAAGCACTGTCATGCTGGTCGCCCCTCCCCTTGATACCCCCCCCCCATCCCTCCCCAACCTGTTCTCGCACTTTCGTATAGTTAATATTGACTTATTAAATACGTGCATATGTGACATACTAATTTTTGTGACTATTTTAGTTTACCTTGAAAAGCTTCGTAGAAAACACCGACCTTACCTAACCTTCTTAGTATGTTAAGATAAGCATCTTATTGCTTCGTAATTACAATTATTATTTAACTTATTATAGGTATAGGTATATTACTTAACCTATTATAGGTATAGGTTAAGTAATAATTGTAATTACGAGCAAGAAGATGCTTATTTTAACATACTAAGAAGGTTAGGTAAGGTCGGTGTTTTCTATGAAGCTTTTCAAGGTAAACTAAAATATTCACAATATATTAGTATGTCACATATGCACTTATTTAATAAGTCAATATTGACTGTAAGAAAGTGCGAGAACAGGTTACCCTCCCACACTAGCTACTCCATCCCTCCCTACTCCCCCTTCCCTTGCCATGTTTCCCTTATTCCTGCCAAATTCAGTTGCAAGCCCAGTTATTTCACTTACCCATGCTACCCTGCTCTTTATGATTTCTTCCTGAATATAGTCCATAAGCTCTTGTTTGTGTGTGTGTGTGTGTGTACTCACCTAGTTGTACTCACCTAGTTGTGTCTGCAGGATCGAGCATTGACTCTTGGATCCCGCCTTTCGAGCATCGGTTGTTTACAGCAATGACTCTTGTCCCATTTCCCTATCATACCTGGTTTTAAAATTATGAATAGTATTTGCTTCCACAACCTGTTCCTGAAGTGCATTCCATTTCCCCACTACTCTCACGCTAAAAGAAAACTTCCTAACATCTCTGTGACTCATCTGAGTTTCAAGCTTCCATCCATGTCCTCTCGTTCTGTTACTATTCCGTGTGAACATTTCGTCTATGTCCACTCTGTCAATCCCTCTGAGTATCTTATACGTTCCTATCATGTCCCCCCTCTCCCTTCTTCTTTCTAGTGTCGTAAGGCACAGTTCCCTCAGGCGCTCCTCATACCCCATCCCTCGTAGCTCTGGGACGAGTCTCGTTGCAAACCTCTGAACCTTTTCCAGTTTCATTATATGCTTCTTCAGATGGGGACTCCATGATGAGGCGGCATACTCTAAGACTGGCCTTACGTAGGCAGTGTAAAGCGCCCTAAATGCCTCCTTACTTAGGTTTCTGAATGATGTTCTAACTTTTGCCAGTGTAGAGTACGCTGCTGTCGTTATCCTATTAATATGTGCCTCAGGAGATAGATTAGGTGTTACATCCACCCCCAGGTCTCTTTCACGCGTCGTTACAGGTAGGCTGTTCCCCTTCATTGTGTACTGTCCCTTTGGTCTCCTATCTCCTAGTCCCATTTCCATAACTTTACATTTGCTCGTGTTGAATTCTAGTAGCCATTTCTCTGACCATCTCTGCAATCTGTTCAGGTCCCCTTGGAGGATCCTGCAATCCTCATCTGTCACAACTCTTCTCATCAACTTTGCATCATCCGCAAACATCGACATGTAGGACTCTACGCCTGTAAACATGTCGTTAACATATACAAGAAATAGAATTGGTCCCAGCACCGATCCTTGTGGTACTCCACTTGTTACTGTTCGCCAGTCCGACTTCTCGCCCCTTACCGTAACTCTTTGGCTCCTTCCTGTTAGGTAGTTCCTTATCCATGCTAGGACCTTTCCCCCCACCCCCGCCTGCCTCTCGAGCTTGAACAGCAGTCTCATGTGCGGTACTGTATCAAAGGCTTTTTGGCAGTCCAGAAATATGCAGTCTGCCCAACCATCTCTGTCCTGTCTTATCCTCGTTATTTTATCATAGAATTCCAGAAGGTTTGTTAGGCACGATTTCCCTGTCCAGAACCCATGCTGATGTTTGTTCACAAACCTAATGTTCTCCAGGTGTGCAACCAGTCGTAGCCTAATTATTCTTTCCAGTATTTTACAGGGGATGCTTGTCAGTGATACAGGTCTATAGTTAAGTGCCTCCTCCCTATCGCCTTTCTTGAAGATCGGCACGACATTTGCCTTCTTCCAGCAACTGGGCAATTCTCCTGACATAAGTGACTCATTAAAGATCATTGCCAGAGGCATGCTGAGGGCCTGTGCTGCTTCTTTTAGTATCCACGGTGATACTTTGTCTGGTCCAACTGCTTTAGTTGCATCTAGAGTTGTCAACTGTTTCATTACCTCCTCTGCTGTCACCTCTATATCTGATAGTCTTTCATCTAGGGTAACCCCTTCCAACAATGGGAGCTGCTCAGGCTCGGTAGTGAACACTCCATGGAAACTGGCATTCAGTGCCTCGCAGATTTCCTTGTCACTTTCAGTATATGCCCCCTCTGTCTTCCTTAGTCTTGTCACTTGGTCGTTCACCGACATTTTTCTTCTTATATGACTGTGTAGTAACTTAGGTTGTTTTTTCGCTTTGATTGCAATATCGTTCTCATAGTCCCTTTCCGATGTTCGTCTTATGTTAATGTAATCGTTCCTAGCTCTGTTGTATCTGCTTCTGTTGTCCTCTGTTCTTTGTCTTCTGTACTTCCTCCACTCCCGCCTGCTGGCCATTTTTGCTTCCTGACACTGTCTATTAAACCATGGGTTATTATATTCCTTCTTATTTTTTCCCTTTACCGTTGGTATAAATCTCTCTTCGGCCTCCTGGCATTTCTGTATGACTAGGTCCATCATATCTTGGACTGTTTTTCCTCTAATTTCTTCCTCCCACTGCACTTCATCCAGATAGTCCCTTATCCTCATATAGTCCCCTTTCCTGTAGTCAGCTCTCCTTTCGCAGATCTCTTGTCCCATGGTCATAAGTTTGAATTCCATCATGTAGTCAAAGACTAGGACACAATGGTCACTGGCCCCTAGAGGTATTTCATGCTCTAAATTCTCGATATCTTCTACGTTCTGGGTGAAAATCAGGTCTAATAGGCTCGGTGCATCTCCTCCTCTTTCCCTTGTGTCTTCCTTCACATGTTGTGTCAGGAAATTCCTGTCTATAACATCTACTAATTTTGCTCCCCACGTTTCGTCCCCTCCATGGGGATTCCTTGATTCCCAATTTATCTCTCCATGATTTAGGTCCCCCATGATCAGCAGCTTCGCTCTCATTCTGTGGGCTAGTGTTGCTGCCTTCTGCAGTTCATCTATACATGCTTTGTTGTTGTCATCATACTCCTGCCTGGGTCTTCTACTGTTTGGTGGGGGATTGTAGATTACCAAGATCACAATCTTCCTCCCATCTACTGTCAGAGTTCCATGTATGAAGCTTGTGCACTCATTGGTAACTCGATTTCCCAGGTCTTCAAACTTCCATTTCCGCTTTATTAGGAGTGCTACTCCCCCTCCCTGTCTCTGTGTCCTCTCTTTTCGTATCACCTGGTACCCTTCAGGAAAGATTGCATCTGAGATCATGTCATTAATTTTAGTTTCCACAATTGCAACTATGTCAGGATCTGCTTCACTGACTCTTTCTTTTATCTCTTCTGCTTTATTAGATACCCCATCAGCATTGGTGTACCAAACCTTGAGATTCTTCATGGAAACTCTTGTACCAGAGTTCTCCCTTTCTCTGGGGGTCTGGGGGGATCTGGGGGATGTCTGGGGGGTGACTGGGGGCAGGGGGGGATCTGGGGGATCTGGGGGGTGTCTGGGGGATGACTGGGGGCGGGGAGGGTCCGGGGGATGTCTGGGGGGATCCGGGGGGTGTCTGGGGGGGTCCGGGGGGTGTATGGGGGGTGAAAGAGTTCAGGAGGGGTGCTTGGGGGGCTACTGGGGGCTGGGCTTCTAGGAAGGTAGGTAGGAGGGTCTGGGGTAGGGCCTGGGTAGGTAGGTCTGGAGTAGGAAGGGCATACTGGGTCTGAAGATTAGGGAGGGCATAGAGGGGTTGGGAGATAGCGTAAGGTTGGGAGTCAGATAGAGGTTGAGAGGTTGGGAGGGGGAAGGATAGAGGGGGTGGGGGGAACCTCCCACCCCCCTCGCAAGGGTGGGGGGTCACATGGAAGGAGAGGGGATGAGGAGGGGTGAGGGCTGGGTAGGCTTTGGGTGTTGAGGGGATGAGGGCTGGGTGGGTTCTTGGGGTTGAGGGGATGAGGGCTGGATGGGTTTTGGGGGTTGAGGGGATGAGGGCTAGGTGGGTTTTGGGGGTTGAGGGGATGAGGGCTGGACGGGTTTTGGGGGTTGAGGTGATGAGGGGGTCCTTGGAATGTGGGATGAATTTGACTCCAGTGGGGTCAGAGGGGTCAAGGGATGTGTTGGGGAGATAAGCAGGGGCGGCTGATTTGGGGAAGGGGTGACCTGAGAAGCAAATGTGAGCTGGTTAGCATGGGGTGGATTAGCACTGGGGTGTGTAGCTGCGCTCAAATGGGAAGAGTCGTATTGTTGTTTGCTTGCTCTGTGGGCTATCTGTTCCTCCTTTGTCATGAATTTGTCAATATATACGTTGTAGTAATTTTCGCTACCTCTGAGTAAGTGTTTGTGATGTAGTATGTAATCCACTGCCTCTTCGTTAGTGAACTGTACCAGGACAGGTCGTTTCCTTTTACAGTTGTATGGTCCAATGCGTCGTTGAACTTGCACCTCATTCCCTGCCATCTGGGCTCTCATGTCTCTCAAGATCCCCTGTAGCTCTAAATCCTCAATCTCCATCCTTTCCTGTCTCGATGGTGCCCTGGCTTCAAGTAATCCATGGATTATGATTGTCCTCTTTCTCAGTTCAGGGTCATGCTGGTGGCCCTCTCCCTGGCTGACCCCCACCCCTCCTACACCCGCTACTCCACCTACTACTACTCCCCCTTCCCCTGCCAAGCTTCCCTTATTCCTGCCAAATTCATTAGTAAGCCTAGATATTTCTCCTTGCCATTCTACCCTGCTCTTCGTGATTTCCTCTTGAATATAATCCATAAACTCTTGTTTGAGTCTTTGAACCTCGCCCTGTATCTTATTAAAGACTTCACTTTTAATCCCCTGGATTAGATCACCTATCCAAACATCCCTCTTCTCTACAAATTTCCCAAATGTGTGTGTGTGTGTGTGTGTGTGTGTGTGTGTGTGTGTGTGTGTGTACTCACCTAGTTGTACTCACCTAGTTGTGCTTGCGAGGGTTGAGCTCTGGCTCTTTGGTTCAGCCTCTCAATCGTTAATCAATTGATGTACAGATTCCTGAGCCTTATGGGCTCTATCATATCTACATTTGAAACTGTGTATGGAGTCGGCCTCCACCACATGAGTGCCCAATGCATTCCATTTGTTAACTGCTCTGACAATGAAAAAGTTCTTGCTGACGTCCCTGTGACTCATTTTGGTACTCAGTCTCTACCTGAGTCCCCACGTTCACGTACCACCCATGTTCAAAAGTTTATCCCTATCTACCCTGTCAATTCCTCTGAGAATTTTGAAGGTAGTGATCACGTCTCTTCTTACTCTTCTGTCTTCCAATGTCGTGAGGTGCAATTCACGCTGCTTTTCCTCGTAACTCATGCCTCTTAGTTTTGGGACAAGCCTAGTAGCATACTATAGGCATACCTCAGCCTTTTTCTAGCTTTGTCTTGAGCTTGACAAGGTACGGGCTCCATGCTGGGGCTGCATACTCCATGATTGGTCTTACATATGCTGTGTACAAGGTTCTGAATGATTCCTTACACAGGTTCCTGAAGGCAGTTCTGATGTTAGCCAGTCTCACAAACGCGATGTTATTCTTTTGATGTGGGCTTCTGGAGACCGGGTTGGTGTGATATCAACTCCTAGATCCTTCTCTCTGTCCGTTTCATAAAGAACTTCATCTCCCATTCTGTATCCTGCGTCTGGTCTCCTGTTTCCACTGCCGAGTTTCATTACTTTACATTTACTCGGGTTGAACTTTAGTGGCCATTTGTTGGCCCATTCATGCAGTCTGTCTAGGTCATCTTGTAGTCTCATACTGTCTTCCTCCGTCTTAATCCTCCTCATAATTTTTACATCATTAGCAAACAATGAAAGGAATTATTCTATACCGTATGGAAGATCATTTACATGTATAAGAAACAGTATGGGTCCAAGGACTGAACCCTGCGGTACCCCACTGGTGACGTCTCGCTAATCTGATACCTCACCTTGCACAGTGACTCGCTGCCTTCAGTTACTTAGGTACTCACTTATCCAATGGAGTACCTTTTCTTTCACTCCTGCCTGCACCTCCATCTTTCGCACTAGTCTCTGGTGTGGCACTGTGTCAAAGGCTTTCTGGCAATCCAAAAATATGCAGTCTGTTCAACCCCTCTCTTTCTTGCCTGGTTCTTGTTGTGTCATCATAGAATTCAATTAATCCTGTGAGGCATGACTTGCTATCCCTGAAACCATGTTGGTGTTGTGACAAAGTTTCTTCGCTCCAGATGTTCGACTAGCTTTTTCCGTACAATTTTCTGCATTAGTTTGCATGGTATGGAAGTTAGGGACACTGGCCTGTAGATCTATGCCTTCTGTCTATCCCCCTTCTTGTATAACGGGACCACGTTTGACGCCTTCCAAATTTCTGGGAGTTTACCTGTTACCTGTGATTTGTTATACACCATGGAGAGTGGCAGGCACAGTGCTTCTGCTCCTTAATTTAGTATCCATTGGGATATTCCATCTGGGCGTATAGCCTTTGTCACATCCAACTCTAGCAAAAGCTTCCAAACATCTCCACTGGTAATCTCAAATTCCTCTAGTGGTGACTGGTTAATTTTTCCTTCTCCTATCTCTGAAACTTCTCCTTGCTCTAATGTGAAGACTTCCTGGAATTTCATATTGAGTTCCTCACACACTTCTTTGTTGTGAATCTGTCTGCCCCCTATCCTCAGTTTCATTACCTGTTCCTTCACTGTTGCCTTTCTCCTGATGTGGGTGTGCCGCAATTTGGGTTGGGTCTTAGCCTTGCTTGCTATGTCGTTTTCATGTTGCCCTTCTGCCTCTCTTCTCACCCTGACGTATTCTTTCCTGGCTCTCTGGTAACCTTCTCTGCTCTCAAGTGTCCTGTTATTTCTATAGTTTTTCCATGCTCATTTACTTTGTTGCTTAGCTAGCTTACATCTCTGGTTAAACAATGGGTTTCTCATCTGAATTTCAGTTTTTACCTTTTGGGCCAGGATAAACTTTTCTCCTGCCTCCTTGCATTTCTGTGTGATGTATTCCATCATGTCTTGGGCCGTCTTTCCCTTTAGCTCTGATTCCCATGTTACATCTATTAGGAATTTTCTTATCTCCTCGTAATTTCCTTTACAGAATGCTAGCCTTTCGCTTTCAGTTTCCTTTCTCGAATACTTTAGCCCTTCTTCGACCAGATACCCAAACGTCAGTACACTGTGATCGCTCATTTCTACTGGGGCCTCGAAGTCAATTTCCCTTAAGTCGGAGTCATTCAGAGTGAAGTGTGTGTGTGTGTGTGTGTGTGTGTGTGTGTGTGTGTGTGTGTGTGTGTGTGTGTGTGTGTGTGTGTGTGTGTGTGTGTGTGTGTGAGTGTGTGTGTGTGTGTGCACTCACCTAATTGTGCTTGCGGGGGTTTAGCTCTGGCTCTTTGGTCCCGCCTCTCAACCGTCAATCAACAGGTGTACAGGTTCCTGAAACAGGTTCCTGTGTACTCACCTAGTTGTACTCACCTAATTGTGTTTGCGGGGGTTGAGCTCTGGCTCTTTGGTCCCGCCTCTCAACCGTCCATCAACAGGTGTACAGATTCCTGAGCCTATTGGGCTCTATCATATCAACACTTGAAACTGTATAAGGAGTCAGCCTCCACCACATCACATCCTAATGCATTCCATTTGTCAACCACTCTGACGCTAAAAAAGTTCTTTCTAATATCTCTGTGGCTCATTTGGGCAATCAGTTTCCACCTGTATCTACCTAGTGCGTGTGCCCCTTATGTTAAATAACCTGTCTTTATCTACCCTGTCGATTCCCTTGAGAATCTTGAATGTGGTGATCATGTCCCCCCCAAACTCTTCTGTCTACCAACGAAGTGAGGTTTAATTCCCGTAGTCTCTCCTCGTAGCTCATGCCTCTCAGCTCGGGTACTAGTCTGGTGGGTAACCTTTGAACCTTTTCCAGTTTAGTCTTATGCTTGACTACATATGGACTCCATGCTGGAGCCGCATACTCCAGGATTGGTCTGACATATGTGGTATATAATGTTCTGAAAGATTCCTTACATAAGTTTCTAAATGCCGTTATTATGTTAGCCAACCTGGCATATGCTGCTGATGTTATCCTCATGATATGAGCTTCAGGGGACAGGTCTGGCGTGATGTCAACCCAAAGGTCTTTCTCTCTCTATGAATCCTGAAGTATTTCATCTCGCAAATGATACCTTGTATCTGATCTCCTGCTTCCTACCCCTATCTTCATTACATTACATTTGCATGGGTTAAACTCTAACAACCATTTGATCGACCATTCCTGCAGCTTGTCCAGGTCTTCTTGAAGCCTCAAGCTGTCCTCCTCTGTCTTAATCCTTCTCATAATTTTGGCGTCGTCAGCAAACATTGAGAGGAATGAGTCTATATGCTCTGGGAGATCATTTACGTATATCAAAACAGGATAGGTCCGAGAACAGAGCCCTGTGGGACTCCACTGGTGACTTCACGCCAATCTGAGATCTCACCCCTCACTGTAAGTCACTGCTTCCTATTGCTTAGGTGCTCCCTTATCCACTGGAGCGCCCTACCAGTTACTCCTGCCTGTTTCTCCAGCTTATGCATCAACCTTTTATGGGGTACTGTCAATGGCTTTACGACTGTCCAAAAAAATGCAGTCCGCCCGTCTTTCTCTTTCTTGCTTAATCTTTGTCACCTGATCGTAGAATTCTATCAAGCCAGTAAGGCAAGATTTACCCTCCCTGAACCCATGTTGACGGGTTGTCTCGAAGTCTCTTCTCTCCAGATGTGTTACTAGGTTTTTTCTCACAATCTTCTCCATCACCTTGCATGGTATACAAGTTAAGGACACTGGCCTGTAGTTCAGTGCCTCTTGTCTTTCACCCTTTTTGTATATTGGTACTACATTAGCAGTCTTCCATATTTCTGGTAGGTCTCCCGTTTTCAGTGACCTACTATACACTATGGAGAGTGGCAAGCAAAGTTCTCCTGCACACTCTTTCAATACCCATGGTGAGATTCCGTCCGGCCCAACAGCTTTTCTCACATCCAGCTCCAATAGGTGCTTCTTGACCTCATCTCTTGTAATTTCGAACCTATCCAAGGTCACCTGGTTTGCTGCAACCTCTCCCAGCGCCATGACTTCTCCCTGTTCTATTGTAAAGACCTCCTGGAACCTTTTGTTGAGTTCTTCACACACCTCTTTGTCATTCTCTGTGTACCTGTCCTCGCCCACCCTAAGTTTCATCACCGGTTCCTTCACTGTTATCTTCCTACTGATGTGACTGTGTAGTAGCTTTGGTTCGGTCTTGGCTTTATTAGCTATATCATTTTCATACCTTTTCTCAGCTGCTCTTCTCACACTAACATACTCGTTCCTGGTTCTCTGGTATCTCTCTCTACTTTCTGGTGTTCTGATATTACGAAAGTTCCTCAATGCCCTTTTGTTCAGCTCCTTTGCTT
>NC_091205.1:11648843-11688843 GCF_040958095.1 Procambarus clarkii | reverse complement strand
CCCTATTATACCATGGATTCTTCTGTTCCTTCTCGGATTTTTCCCTTTGGGCCGGAATGAACCTGTTTACTGCCTCCTGACACTTTTGGGTAACATAGTCCATCATACCCTGTACAGACTTATCTCTGGGGTCTGTGTCCCAAGGTATTTCACTTAGGAAACTTCTCATCTGTTCATAATTTCCCTTTCGGTATGCCAGCCTTTTGATTCCTAATTCTTTTTTGGGGGAGATAATTCCTAGCTCAACCAGGTACTCAAAGTTCAATACACTGTGGTCACTCATTCCCAAGGGTGCTTCCATCTTAACTTCTCTTATATCCCACTCATTTAGGGTAAATATCAAATCAAGCATTGCTTATTCATCTTCTCCTCTCATTCTTGTTGGTTCTTTGATGTGCTGGCTTAGAAAGTTTCTTGTTGCCATGTCCAGCAGCTTAGCCCACCATGTTTCTGGTCCTCCATGCTGGTCTGTTTTTCCAATCTATCTTCCCATGGTTGAAGTCTCTCATAATTAGTAGTCCAGATCCATTCCTGCTAGCAACAGAAGCTGCTCTTTCTATTATGTTAATGGTGGCCATGTTGTTTCTATCATATTCCTGTCTAAGTCTTCTGTCATTTGGTGGTGGATTATATATGACTACGACTATAATTTTTTTCCCTCCGTTTGTTACGGTACCTGCTATGTAGTCACTGAAACCTTCACATCCCTGAATATCCATCTCTTCAAAATCCCAGCCTTTTGTTACCAGCAGAGCCACACCACCCCCACCTCTTCCTTCCCTCTCTTTCCTCATAATATAATAGTCCTGTGGGAACACTGCGTTTGTTATCATTTTCGTGATCTTTGTTTCTGTGAGGCCTATTATGTCTGGGTTTTCCTCTAGTACCCTTTCTCCAAGCTCATTTGCTTTATTTGTAATTCCATCTATGTTAGTGTACATAGCTTTGAGGCTCACTTTCTTCTGTCCCTTCTCAAATCGCCTACTTGGTGAGTGTTCTGCTGGTGGGGGAGGCTGTTCCACGGGTGTGAGGACCTGTGAGGTGGATAACAGGGTCTCAGAGGATACTGGAATGAGGGGCGGGGGATCCAGTGAAGGGGGAGGGACAGGGAGGGTATGAGGTGAAAGGGGAGGGAGGACAGGAAGGAAAGGGGGGAGGGAGGACGGGAAGGAAAGGGGGGGAGGGAGGACTCGGGAGGAGGGGAGGGGTAGATGGGTGGGGATTGGGTGTGGGGGGAGGGAGATTTGGCTGAACATTTGAGTGGGGGCAGGGAGGGTTTGGGGTAGGGGGGTTTTCTATGCAGAGGAGGGAGGCGGGGTTGTCCTCCCTTCTGGTGTTACTGGGTAGCTGGTTGTGGGTTCCCCCCTCGCTTCTGGGGGTGTTGTGTTGGGAGCTGTGACTTCCTGGTTTTCCCCTCTCGCCCTGCGCCTCTTCCTTGCTTCTGCCGCCACGGCTCTCTCCTCCCTTGTCATGTCTCTCTGGAGGAATACATTTTTTAATTTTCCCACATTTTTCAGGGAGCTCTTCCTTGATATGATCTTCTCCTTTGTGCTCTCGTTTGCAAACACTATCTTTATCATTCGGTCTCGGTCTTTGTTGTACCAACCTAGCCTGAAAACCTTCTCAATGCTATGCTCAGCCCCTTCCATGTCTAGTGCCTTTAGTACTTCATTCACTGCTGCTTTGTCCTTGTCATTCCACTCTGTCCTATTAGAGCCTTCCTGCTCTTTAATACCCACAGCAACCACTGATCTGTTCCTTTCCAGCAGTTGGCTAGTAGAGCGTGCCGCCTCCTGTGAGGTGGCTGCTTTCATGGCCACCTCCATCACTGCAGTCATTACTTCAGAGTTATTTTTTTTAGTATTTCTGCAAATGTTGCTTTTATTGTGGCATTCTCATCCAAAAAACTATTACCACCTTCTCCCTGGATGGTTTTCTGATTCTCAGCCTTGATACCATTCTCTTTGAGGGCTCTAATCTCCTCCATTGCTGCTGTCAGCTCTCTTTTCAGGTTGCTAATTTCGTTCTTCATTTCCTGCATCATTTCTAGCATCTCACTCTTTATGTCCTCTAGAAACTGGGCGAACATTTCCTTCATTTCGTCACCTTGGCTCTTCCCTGTTCCCCTGGTACCTCTGGCTGCCATGCTTGACCCTGTTCCTATAGTTGTGCCGTGATAGGATTTGTCAGGAGGGCAGAGCGGGATGGAGGAGTGTGTGCGTGTGTTTGTTTTTGCGTGTGTGCTTGCAAACGTACATGTGCGTGCGTGCGTACGCGTGTGTGTGTATGAGTGTGTTATGGGGATCTCGTAAAATGCCAACCGCTACCCAAATTGAGCCACTTTGATATTTTAAATGTATCTAATATACTGAACAAGAATTTGGTAATATTTTACCTCTGTACACCTGAAGAATTGAGCAGAATTTGTGTGTGTGTATGTGTGTGCGTGCGTGCGTGTGTGTGTGCATATGTACGTGGGCGTGCGTGCGTGCGCGTGCGTGCATGTGTCACGAATTCCCGTAAGTGTTAACTTCTACCCAAAATGAGCCACTTTCAGATTTTTTAAATATATATGCTATCCTGAACAAGAATTGGGTAATATTTTACCTCGCACTGTACACCTGATTAATTAACCAGAGAGGGGTACATACCAGTCTTCCTTTCCGCTCACACAACTGGATGAGTAATGATGATGCATGGTTGACGGTGCTCCGTCGTCGCCTTCCACTTGGTGATTCACTAAGTGCTAGTAGATTGATGATGGCGGTTCTTCTCTATCTACACAAAGCTCTGGAGTCAGTCACTGTTTATCGTTGTGTTACAATTCACTAATTTACTTTACCACTGATCACAGTCACCACCCAACAAACACAATCAGGCAGTTCCACGGCGGGTCGTCCCACCTGGCCGTCAGGTCAGGCTGCTCCACGCGGTCCTCCACACTGTATATGCACCGGTGATGCCACTAGCTCCACTTTGGTTTCTTCGCACTATCGCTAGCGATATGACTATGCTATGATGCGCCCTGCTAGCTACACACTGTGAAAAGCCAAATACTATGATCTAGCCTCTAAACTCCTTCAATGTCCTGAGAAATTGACGAATTTCCACACACCTCACTAATCGTGTGTGTCTCCTACCGTCATCAGCCTACAACTGTGTGTGTGTGTGTGTGTGTGTGTGTGTGTGTGTGTGTACTCACCTAGTTGTACCCACTTAGTTGTGTTTGCGGGGGTTGAGCTCTGGCTCTTTGGTCCCGCCTCTCAACCGTCAATCAACAGGTTTACAGATTCCTGAGCCTATCGGGCTCTGTCATATCTACACTTGAAACTGTGTATGGAGTCAGCCTCCACCACATCACCCCCTAATGCATTCCATTTGTCAACCACTCTGACACTAAAAAAGTTCTTTCTAATATCTCTGTGGCTCATTTGGGCACTCAGTTTCCACCTGCGTCCCCTAGTGCGTGTTCCCCTTGTGTTAAATAGACTGTCTTTATCTACCCTATCAATTCCCTTCAGAATCTTGAATGTGGTGATCATGTCCCCCCTAACTCTTCTGTCTTCCAGCGAAGTGAGGTTTAATTCCCGTAGTCTCTCCTCGTAGCTCATACCTCTCAGCTCGGGTACTAGTCTGGTGGCAAACCTTTGAACCTTTTCCAGTTTAGTCTTATCCTTGACTAGATATGGACTCCATGCTGGGGCTGCTTACTCCAGGATTGGCCTGACATATGTGGTATACAAAGTTCTGAATGATTCTTTACACAAGTTTCTGAATGCCGTTCGTATGTTGGCCAGCCTGGCATATGCCGCTGATGTTATCCGCTTGATATGTGCTGCAGGAGACAGGTCTGGCGTGATATCAACCCCCAAGTCTTTTTCCTTCTCTGACTCCTGAAGAATTTCCTCTCCCAGATGGTACCTTGTATCTGGCCTCCTGCTCCAAACTTATCTTCATTACATTACATTTGGTTGGGTTAAACTCAAACAACCATTTGTTCGACCATTCCTTCAGCTTGTCTAGGTCTTCTTGAAGCCTCAAACAGTCCTCTTCTGTTTTAATCCTTCTCATAATTTTAAAATCGTCCGCAAACATTGAGAGAAATGAATCGATACTCTCCGGGAGATCATTTACATATATCAGAAACAAGATAGGACCGAGTACAGAGCCCTGTGGGACTCCACTGGTGACTTCACGCCAATCGGAGATCTCACCCCTCACCGTAACTCTCTGCTTCCTATTGCTTAGATACTCCCTTATCCACTGGAGCACCTTACCAGCTACACCTGCCTGTCTCTCCAGCTTATGTACCAGCCTCTTATGCGGTACTGTGTCAAAGGCTTTCCGACAATCCAAGAAAATGCAGTCCGCCCAGCCCTCTCTTTCTTGCTTAATCTGTGTCACCTGATCGTAGAATTCTATCAAGCCTGTAAGGCAAGATTTACCCTCCCTGAATCCATGTTGGCGATTTGTCACGAAGTCCCTTCTGTCCTGATGTGTTACCTGGTTTTTTCTCACGATCTTCTCCATCACGTTGCATGGTATACAAGTCAAGGACACTGGCCTGTAGTTCAGAGCCTCTTGTCTGTCGCCCTTTTTGTATATTGGGACCACATTCGCCGTCTTCCATATTTCAGGTAGGTCTCCCGTCTCTAGTGACTTACTATACACTATGGAGAGTGGCAAGCAAAGTGCCTCTGCACACTCTTTCAGTACCCATGGTGAGATCCCATCTGGACCAACAGCCTTTCTAACATCCAGATCCAGCAGGTGTCTCTTGACCTCCTCTCTCGTAATTTCGAACTCCTCCAAGGCCGCCTGGTTTACCTCCCTTTCTCCTAGCACAGTGACCTCACCCTGTTCTATTGTGAAGACCTCCTGGAACCTCTTGTTGAGTTCCTCACACACCTCTCTGTCATTCTCTGTATACCTGTCCTCGCCTGTTCTAAGTTTCAATACCTGTTCTTTCACTGTTGTTTTCCTTCTGATGTGACTGTGGAGTAGCTTTGGTTCGGTCTTGGCTTTGTTTGCTATATCATTTTCAAAATTTTTCTCTGCTTCTCTTCTCACCCTGACGTACTCATTCCTGGTTCTCTGGTATCTCTCTCTGCTTTCTGGTGTTCTGTTATTCCGGAAGTTCCTCCACGCCTTTTTGTTCAGTTTCTTCGCTTCCATACATGCCCTATTATACCATGGAGTCTTCTGTTGCTTCTCGGATTTTTCCCTTTGGGCCGGGATGAACCTGTTTACTGCCTCCTGACACTTTTGGGTAACATAGTCCATCATACCCTGTACAGATTTGTCTCTGAGGTCTGTGTCCCAAGGTATTTCACTTAGGAAACTTCTCATCTGTTCATAATTCCCCTTTCGGTATGCCAGCCTTTTGATTCCTAGTTCTTTTTGGGGGGAGATAAGTCCTAGCTCTACCAGGTACTCAAAGTTCAATACACTGTGGTCACTCATTCCCAAGGGCGCTTCCATCTTAACTTCCCTTATATCCCATTCATTTAGGGTAAATATCAAATCAAGCATTGCTGGTTCATCTACTCCTCTCATTCTTGTTGGTTCTTTGGTGTGCTTGCTTAGAAAGTTTCTTATTGCCACGTCCAGCAGCTTAGCTCTCCATGTTTCTGGTCCTCCATGCGGGTCTCTGTTCTTCCAATCTATCTTCCCATGGTTGAAGTCTCCCATAATTAGTAGTCCAGATCTATTCCTGCTAACAACAGAAGCTGCTCTTTCTATTATGTTAATGGTGGCCATGTTGTTTCTATCATATTCCTGTCTACGTCTTCTGTCATTTGGTGGTGGATTATATATGACTGCGACTATAATTTTTTTCCTTCCATTTGTTACAGTACCTGCTATGTAGTCACTGAAACCTTCACAGCCCTGAATATTCATCTCCTCAAAATCCCAGCCTTTTCTTACCAGCAGAGCTACACCACCTCCACCTCTTCCTTCCCTCTCTTTCCTCATAACATAATAGTCCTGTGGGAACACTGCATTTGTTATCGTTTTCGTGATCTTTGTTTCTGTGAGGGCTATTATGTCTGGGTTTTCCTCTAGTACCAGTTCTCCAAGCTCATTTGCTTTATTTGTAATTCCATCTATGTTAGTGTACATTGCTTTGAGGCTCACTTTCTTCTGTCCCTTCTCAAATCGCCTCCTTGGTGAGTGTTCTGCTGGTGTGTGTGTGTGTGTGTGTGTGTGTGTGTGTGTGTGTGTGTGTGTGTGTGTGTGTGTGTATGTGTGTGTGTGTGTGTGTGTGTGTATGTGTGTGTGTGTGTGTGTGTGTGTGTGTGTGTAATTACCTAAGTGTAGTTACAGGATGAGACCTACGCTCGTGGTGTTACGTCTTCCCAGCACTCTTTGTCATATAACGCTTTAAAACTACTGACAGTCTTGGCCTCCACCACCTTCTCACCTAACTTGTTCCAACCGTCTACCACTCTGTTTGCGAAAGTGAATTTTCTTATATTTCTTATATTTCTTCGGCATCTGTGTTTAGCTAGTTTAAATCTATGACCTCTTGTTCTTAAAGTTCCAGGTCTCGTGTAATCTTCCCTATCGATTTTATCAATTCCTGTTACTATTTTGTATGTATTGATCATATCACCTCTTTTTCTTCTGTCTTCTACTTTTGGTATAATTAATGCCTCTAACCTCTCCTCGTAGCTCTTGCCCTTCAGTTCTGGGAGCCACTTGGTAGCATGTCTTTGCACATTTTCCAGTTTGTTGATGTGCTTGTTAAGATATGGGCACCACACAACCGCTGCATATGCTTTGGCCTAACAAAAGTCGTGAACAATTTCTTTAGTATATCGCCATCTATTTATTTAAAAGCAATTCTGAAGTTAGAAAGCATGGCATAGGCTCCTTGCACAATATTCTTTATGTGGTCCTCAGGTGATAGTTTTCTATCTAGAACCACCCCTAGATCTCTTTCTTTATCAGAATTCTTTAAAGATTTCTTACATAATATATAGGTTGTGTGGGGTCTATGTTCTCCTATTCCACATTCCATAACATGGCATTTATTAACATTAAATACCATTTGCCAAGTGGTGCTCAATATACTTATTTTGTCCAGGTCATCTTGAAGGGCATGACATTCATCTAAGTTTCTTACCCTTCCTATTATCTTAGCATCATCAGCAAACATGTTCATATAATTCTGTATACCAACTGGTAGATCATTTATGTAGACAATAAACATCACTGGTGCATGAACTGAACCCTGTGGTACTCCACTTGTGACATTTCTCCAGTCCGATACATTGTCTCTGATCACTGCCCTCATTTTTCTATCAGTCAGAAAATTTTTCATCCATGTTAGAAGCTTACCTGTCACCCCTCCAATATTTTCCAGTTTCCAGAACAACCTCTAATATGGAACTCTGTCGAAAGCCTTTTTTAGGTCCAGAAAGATGCAGTCAACCCAACCATCTCTTTCCTGTAATATCTCTGTTGCTCGATCATAGAAACTGAGTAAATTCGATACACAGGATCTTCCAGATCGAAAACCATACTGTCTGTCTGATATTATATAATTTCTCTCCAGGTGTTCTACTCATTTAGTTTTAATTATTTTTTCCAATATTTTGACTATTACACTTGTCAATGATACCGGTCTATAATTAAGGGGGTCTTCCCTGCTTCCACTTTTGTAGATTGTAACTATGTTAGCCGTTTTCCACACATCAGCTACAACTCCTGTAAACAGGGATGCCTGAAAAATTAGTTGAAGTGGAATGTTGAGCTCAGGTGCACATTCTCTTAGAACCCATGGTGAAACTCCATCTGGACCAACTGCTTTGTTCTTATTTAGTTCCTTGAGCATTTTTTCCACTTCGTCTCTAGACACCTCTGTGTGCTCTATGTTGTTCTCTGGAATTCTGATTGGATCTGGTTCCCTGAAGATCTCATTTTGTACAAACATACTTTGGAACTTTTCGTTTAATGTTTCACACATTTCCTTTTCATTTTCCATGAATCTATTTCCCATTTTCAACCTCTGAATATTATCCTTTACCTACAATTTGTTGTTTATGAATTTATAGAATAGACCTGGTTCTGTTTTACATTTGTCTGCAATATCTTTTTCAAAATTTCTTTCTGCCTCTCTAATCACTGCCATGTAGATGTTTCTCGCATCTTTGTATCGCTGGTATGTTTGGGGATTTGGCCTCTTCCTGTATTGATTCCATTTTTGTGTCTTTTGGTCTCTGGCCCTCTCGCAATTTCTGTTGAACCTATCCTGTTTCCAAGTTCTGCATCTTTGTTTTGGTATAAATTTTTTTGTGCCTTCATCATATATTTCACAAAACTTGACATACATCTCATTCACTTCCTTGCCTAGCAACAAGTCTGTCCAATTATACTCACTAAAAAATTTTTAAGGTTGCCATAATGTCCTCTCCGAAAGTTAGGTTTTTCAATTGCGTCAACCTTCATCTTGTGTGTATGTCTGTGTGTATGTGTGTGTGTGTGTGTGTGTGTGTGTGTGTGTGTGTGTGTGTGTGTGTGTGTGTGTGTGTGTGTGTGTGTGTGTGTGTGTGTGTGTGTGTGTGTAGTCACCTAATTGTACTCACCTAATTGTGCTTGCGGGGGTTGAGCTTTGGCTCTTTGGTCCCGCCTCTCAACTGTCAATCAACTGGTGTACAGATTCCTGAGCCTACTGAGCTCTATCATATCTACATTTGAAACTGTGTATGGAGTCAGCCTACACCACATCACTTCCTAGTGCATTCCATTTATTAACTACTCTGACACTGAGAAAAATCTTTCTAACGTCTCTGTGGCTCATCTGCGTACTAAGTTTCCACCTGTGTCCCCTTGTTCGTGTCCCACCCGTGCTGAAGGGTTTGTCTTTGTCCACCCTGTCAATTCCCCTGAGGATTTTGTATGAAGTTATCATGTCTCCCCTTACTCTTCTGTTTTCCAGGGATGTGAGGTTCAGCTCCTTTAGCCTTTCCTCGTAGCTCATTCCTCTCAGTTCCGGGACGAGTCTGGTGGCATACCGCTGAATCTTCTCTAACTTTGTCTTGTGTTTAACTAGGTATGGACTCCAGGCTGGAGCTCTATACTCCAAGATTGGTCTTACATAAGTGGTATACAGGGTCCTGAACGATTCCTTATACAAGTTTCTAAAGGCAGTTCTTATGTTGGCCAGTCTAGCATATGCCGCTGATGATATTCTTTTGATGTGGGCCTCTGGGGACAGGTTCGGTGTGATATCAACCCCTCAGATCTTTCTCTCTATTTGACTCATGCAGGATTTCACCTCTCAGATGATACCTTGTGTTCAGCCTCCTTCTCCCTTCGCCTAATTTCATTACCTTACACTTTCCTGAGTGTAAGGTAGAAAATTGCTGACTTTAGCAGCCATTTTCTAGACCATTCCTCCAGTTTGTCCAGGTCATCCTGTGGTCTCTGTCTATCTTCATCCGTCTTGATTCTTCTTATAATTTGTTCACCATCAGCAAACATTGAGAGGAACGAGTCTAAACCCTCCGGAAGATCGTTTACATATATTTGAAACAGGATGGGTCCAAGAACTGAGCCCTGTGGGTCTCCGCTGGTGACATCTCGCCACTCTGATGTCTCCCTTCTCACCGTTACTCGCTGTTTCCTGTTGCTTAAGTATTCCCTTATCCACTGGAGCACCTTCCCTTTTACTCCTGCCTGTAGCTCCAACTTTTTTTAACAGCCTTTTATGGGGTATTGTGTCAAAGGCTTTCTGGCAGTCCAGGAAAATGCAGTCGGCCCACCCTCTCTTTCCTGCCTAATTTTTTGTTGCCTGGTCATAGAATACTATTTAACCCGTGGGGCACGATTTACCATCCGCGTGTGTGTGTGTGTGTGTGTGTGTGTGTGTGTGTGTGTGTGTGTGTGTGTGTGTGTGTGTGTGTGTGTGTGTGTGTGTCTGCGTGTGTGTGTGTGTGTGTGTGTGTGTGTGTGTGTGTGTGTGTGTGTGTGTGTGTGTGTGTGTGTGTGTGTGTGTGTGTGTGTGTGTTTGTGCGTGTGTGTGTGTGTGTTTGTGTGTGTGTGTGTGTGTGTTTGTGTGTGTGTGTGTGTTTGTATGTGTGTGTGTGTGTGTGTGTTTGTGTGTGTGTGTGTGTGTATGTGTGTATTTGTTAAGCTATGATGAGCATAAAAGGCTGAGAGGGTAATGTTCATGTATAAATAAATGCTTTTGTTAAAGAGGACTTGTGATTCACACCACGTGTTAATCAATAAGAGATAACTGTGAGTTGTGCACAACATTATTTGAACTAAATAAAAATAATTTGCTGACAAACAGTAATAAAATTGACAATACGAGGTCTTGAATTAGATACTGAAAGAGGGAAACAACAAAAGCCATGATATTGAAAAGAAACTGAACTGCAGTTGTAAAGAATTTGAAAGTTGAATAATGTATATGAAGTGTGAAGCGATGCTGGTTAAACACAGTAAGGCAACTTTATTTGAAAAATAATATGAGAAGACTGAAAGCATGACACAGTGAAAATCTATAAAAATAAGTAGCAATGATCTTCATAAAACTTAACCACGTCCATAATTAATACACTGTGATCTCTCTTAAAACTGCGCACACTGAGAAATCTTGTCACCAAGCGTAACTCAACATAACAGGGGGGCCGAGCGGACAGCACGCTGGACTTGTGATCCTGTGGTCCTGGGTTCGATCCCAGGCGCTGGCGAGAAACAATGGGCAGAGTTTCTTTCACCCTATGTCCATGTTACCTGGCGGTAAAATAGGTACCTGGGTGTTAGTCAGCTGTCTTGGGCTGCTTCCTGTGGGTGGAGGCCTGGTCGAGGACCGGGCCGCGGGGACATTAAAAAAAACGAAATCATCTCAAGATAACCTCAAGATAACACGCTGCAAAAACTAAGTGGGTCTGGTGTGAAAACTGAAGTTGTGCTGATGCATTGGAATTGTTTAAAGCGGAGGTTTAATCATATGGAAGTGTCTGCCTCGGTAAAAGATTAACTTAATAAACACTAGATGCTGAAATTTAAATTACGGCATATAACAGAATATAACCTTAGATGGTGTACTTTGATAGTAAAAATTACATCACCTTCCGGGAGAAAAGTAAAAGATATACCAGCACTTGTTATACCAGAGACATGATCCCCACATACAATTTTCTCGAGGGAATAGATTGGATAGGTAAAGAAAGTTTATTTATCATGAGATGTCCACGTACTAGTGAAACGTAAGTGATGTTGACTAAGAGTGTGTACATGGGAATAAAGATCAGCATAGATTTTTCGGAGTTCTATTTTAGTCAAGAAATGATGGAAAGGAAGTTTATTGACTAGTGAGAGAAAGAGGAAGAGACTACGAGGTGTATGGTGAGATCATACAGTTAACAAAAAATATTAGAATTTGTAGGTAGTGATCACGTCTCCCCAACTTATGTCTTCCAGCGTTGCATGGTTTATATTTCACAAAAACCTTTCCTCCTTACTCATCCTATTAGTTCGCGGACTCGTGGTACACCTTTGTTTAAAACTAAATCTACACACGCGATATGAAATGTGAAAAAACTAAATCTACACTCATTACGGTAGAAATTAATGAAAACCTGATCTGTCTGTGTAAACGGTGGGATCCAGAAATAATGAGTTGGTGTGATTTATATATATATATATATATATATATATATATATATATATATATATATATATATATATATATATATATATATATATATATATATATATATATGACAATGTCAGACCACGGAGGAAAAATGAAACAGGAAATTTCCTTAAGTACTTTCGTATATTAAATACATCTTCAGAAGGTCCAAAACATGGACCTTCTGAAGATGTATTTAATATACGAAAGTACTTAAGGAAATTTCCTGTTTCATTTTTCCTCCGTGGTCTGACATTGTCACATTCTTAATCACGTGTTTATTTTCGTGATATACACACACACATATATATATATATATATATATATATATATATATATATATATATATATATATATATATATATATATATATATATATATATATATATATATATATATATTATTAAATATGACCGAAAAAAGTAAGATTAATAATTTTAACACGAATTTTCTCAATCTTTCGTACATTTCTTTTCACTGTTGGAGGTAAACCAAAAATCAATTCTCCAAAATTCATTTTTATTTCTAGTCTGACGCGACACGAGCGCATTTCGTAAAACTTATTACATTTTCAAAGACTTTTAGTTTACAAATACACAACTGAATAGAACTTACACATCTCCTGGTTTCGTTTATATCTACATTTGAGTGAGGTGGATGGAGTGAGGTGGCATTAATAGGGTATTAATTTCATCAACACAAGACAGAACACGAAACAATGGGTATTGAAATGGAAGTGATTGTAGAAAGCCTATTGGTCCATATTTCTTGATGCTTCTATATTGGAGCGGAGTCTTGAGGTGGGTAGAATGTAGTTGTGCATTAATTGGCTGTTGATTGCTGGTGTTGACTTCTTAATGTGAAGTGCCTCGCAAACGTCAAGCCGCCTGCTATCGCTGTATCTATCGATGATTTCTGTGTTGTTTACTAGGATTTCTCTGGCGATGGTTTGGTTGTGGGAAGAGATTATATGTTCCTTAATGGAGCCCTGTTGTTTATGCATCGTTAAACGGCTAGAAAGAGATGTTGTTGTCTTGCCTATATACTGGGTTTTTTGGAGCTTACAGTCCCCAAGTGGGCATTTGAAGGCATAGACGACGTTGGTCTCTTTTAAAGTGTTCTGCTTTGTGTCTGGAGAGTTTCTCATGAGTAGGCTGGCCGTTTTTCTGGTTTTATAGTAAATCGTCAGTTGTATCCTCTGATTTTTGTCTGTAGGGATAACGTTTCTATTAACAATATCTTTCAGGACCCTTTCCTCTGTTTTATGAGCTGTGGAAAAGAAGTTCCTGTAAAATAGTCTAATAGGGGGTATAGGTGTTGTGTTAGTTGTCTCTTCAGAGGTTGCATGGCGTTTCACTCTCCTTCTTATGATGTCTTCGACGAAACCATTGGAGAAGCCGTTGTTGACTAGGACCTGCCTTACCCTACAGAGTTCTTCGTCGACTTGCTTCCATTCTGAGCTGTGGCTTAGAGCACGGTCGACAACAGTGAAAAGAAATGTACGAAAGATTGAGAAAATTCGTGTTAGAATTATTAATCTTACTTTTTCGGTCATATTTAATAATATATGTCTACAGGAAAGACTGCTACCAAAATATACTAATATATATATATATATATATATATATATATATATATATATATATATATATATATATATATATATATATTATATAAAATGCCTTCAATTTGGTGCGGAGGGATGCTGTACTCTGTGCGGTTCATAGTCATTTCCCTTCCCTCTACCCTTTTGTACATTCATGCTACAGTATGGATCTTAAGCTACTTTTTGGCGAACATAAAATTGACTCGCGAGAAGGCGTCCAACAGGGTGACCCCCTTGCTCCTCTCCTTTTCTGCTTAGTCATCAAACAAGTCACAGAGGTCCTGTCCAGCGAGCTTAACATCTGGTTCTTGGTTGATGGTACCCTAGCTGGTTCCCAAGACTCCCTCCTGGAGGACATCAGAAAAATCCAGGAGCAAGGTGCAGTTTTAGGCCTCACCCTGAACCCTTCTAAATGTGAAATAATATGTTATAACCAGGGCATCGTAGAGAGAATAGAGGGTCTTCTGCCAAATATCCATAAAACTAAACCTGAAGACAGCACACTCCTAGGAGCTCCCCTGGGGTTGAAAGCCATCGATGAGGTCCTTGATAAGAAAATCGCCGACCTTAAGAGGATGGATGGGAGGATTGAGGATATTGATGCTCATGATGCACTCTACCTCATCACCAGATGTCTGTCCCTCCCCAGGTTAACCTACTTTCTGAGGTGTTCACCATCTTACAGTAGCCAAAAACTAAGTGAGTATGACCGGTTACTGAAATCAATGCTAGAAAAAGCCCTTAACCTCTCTCTCGATGACCTACAGTGGAAACAAGCCTCTCTTCCCGTAAGACTTGGGGGCCTCGGAGTTCGAACAGCAACGCAAATCGCTGTTCCAGCCTTCCTGTCCTCCTTATCAGCATCCGACGACCTTGTGAAGGAAATTCTACCTGCCCACTTACATCAGCTGGCAGGTGTACATGATCCCAATTTTACACGCTGTGCCACAGAGTGGGCCTCTCGTGCAGGCCAATCACCTCAACCACCATCCCCAAAAGCCCACAAGCAATCCAGCTGGGATAACCCCATTGTAGACCAAGTTGCTGCAGAGTGCCTGGGTGATGCAACAACACAACACGACATTGCTCGCCTCACAGCAGTAGCAGCACCACGTGCAGGGGATTTCCTGTTAGCAACCCCAATGTCGGCAACTGGCACGCGTCTCACACCACACGCCCTCCGAATTGCTGTGGCCCTCCGCCTTGCTGCCCCAATCCACACCAGATATAGGTGTATTTGCGGGGAGGTGGTGGCTGACAGGTACGGCCACTATGGCCTACTCTGCCAAAGCACAGGGGGGATGGCACTCGAGGCACAGTGAAGTTAACGACATCATCAAGAGGAACCTCACCACAGCTGGATGCCCAGCTGAAAGAGAGCCCCGTTACCTAACGCCCCGTAACTCTGATGCTCTTATTGGTCGCCCGGATGGTATCACAGTGAACCCCTGGAAGAATGGCAAGCAGTTGGTATGGGACTAAACGTGCGTATCAACCCTGGCTAACACCTACCTTAACCTCAGTGTTGCACAACCAGGTGGCGCTGCCACCCACAGGGAAGCAGCCAAATCCCGTAAGTATAGAGAACTGGATCACCACTACAATTTTGTCCCCATTGCTTCTGAGACACTCGGCGCCTGGGGTAAAAGTGCTACCAGTTTTTTGAAGGAACTGGGTTCTAGGCTCATTGAAACAACAAGGGACCCGAGAGCTGCAAGCTTTCTTTTCCAGCGCCTCAGTGTGGCGATACAGAGGGGAAATGCGCACTGCATCCAGGGTTCCTGCCCGCCATCTGAGGAGCTGGAGGAACTCGACAACCTATGATAACCATGTTTGTAACCCATATGTAACTCCTTTTTTGTAACAAAGTTCAAATAAAGTAAATATATATGTGTACATACAAAAGAATGGGGGTGGTAGGAGAAGATAATATTAGTGTTCAGTGAGAAACCACAAGGTCTCCTCTGAATACTTTTTATTTTCTTCTCCGAGGCTATGGGTTCCCACATTGGCACCAGAGGTGGTACCCTCACAAACTTTATATATATATATATATATATATATATATATATATATATATATATATATATATATATATATATATATATATATATATATATATATATATATATATATATATATATATTATTAAATATGACCGAAAAAGTAAGATTAATAATTCTAACACGAATTTTCTCAATCTTTCGTACATTACGCTTCACTGTTGGAGGTAAATCAAAAATCACTTCTCCAAAATTCATTTTTATTTCTAGTCTGACGCGACACGGGCGCGTTTCGTAAAACTTATTACATTTTCAAAGACTTCACAAATACACAACTGATTAGAACTTGCGTTTCCCTGATTTTATATCTACATTTGAGTGAGGTGGGAAGGGTGATGTGGCATTACATTTGAGTGAGGTGGGAAGGGTGATGTGGCATTAACACAAGACAGAACACTAGGGGATATTAATAGGGTATTAAAAGTATCAACACAAGACAGAACAGAAACAATGGGTATTGAATAGAAGTGTTTGTAGAAAGCCTATTGGTCCATATTTCTTGATGCTTCTATATTGGAGCGGAGTCTTGAGGTGGGTAGAATATAGTTGTGCAATAATTGGCTGTTGATTGCTGGTGTTGACTTCTTGATGTGTAGTGCCTCGCAAACGTCAAGCCGCCTGCTATCGCTGTATCTATCGATGATTTCTGTGTTGTTTACTAGGATTTCTCTGGCGATGGTTTGGTTATGGGAAGAGATTATATGTTCCTTAATGGAGCCCTGTTGTTTATGCATCGTTAAACGCCTAGAAAGAGATGTTGTTGTCTTGCCTATATACTGGGTTTTTTGGAGCTGTTTTTTGGTAATGTTAAAGTGCACGACCCAGCAGCAAGGAATCAAGCCTTCACGATAAAATATCGCCAGGATCTGATTCGTGATCAGATATACAAGGCAGAGAATGAAATCAAAGACAACAAAACGCAACTACTTCATGCTACAAACGAGTGGAGAAATAGCAACATCGACCATAGTATTCGTTCCCGCATTGAACAACACCTCGACATCCTCACAAACCAACATCACCTCAGCACTGAAACAAGGATTATCAAGAAACTAACAACATTATATGGAGGACCTATGGCAATTCCACGACCAAGAGATGGCTTTCTGAACCTTGCAGGAATTAACCTCACTGAGGACCAAGTCACTCTCCTAAATCTGGGCATAAACTGTCATGTTATGTCCAGACCGAGTGAAATGGCCCGGAAAGTAGAGTTGGAAATTCTGTTGGACGACATATTCGACCTCGAGACACAAAAGAAGGTCACTACCAAAGATACCTTACAAGCAGAACTTATTGCAGAAGGAGGAAAGAATCGAGGCAACTACAGAAGCACCATACTGTCCCCCGAGCTTAAAGCGGCAGCTAAAAGCCTTCGTGAGAACAAGGAGATAGTTGTCAGGAGAGGTGACAAGTCGCCAATATATGTCATTCTTAAAAAAGACGAATATCTGGCGAAAATGAACATCATACTCTCTGACCAAACTAAGTTCCAAAGGGTAACGAAGGACACTACAGCCGAATTAAAAGCAAAGGTCAACAAACTGATCGAAACTGTGAACGCCAAGAAATCCGGACTCCACCTGCCAAAGATCATTGGGGAATATAAACCTGGATATGCGTATGGAAATGTCAAGACGCACAAGCCTGGAAACCCACTTCGGCCAATCATTAGCCAGATACCCACACCCACGTACAGACTGGCGAAGCGACTCAACGGCCTGCTGACTCCTTATGTTCCTTGCGCCTTCAGCCTGAAGTCTCCAAAGGAATTTGTGGACTTACTGCGGGGCGCACGGGCCACAGGGATAAGAGCCTCGTTGGACGTAGAATCGCTGTTTACCAACGTACCTGTGGACGAGACAATCGGAATGATAGCCGACAGAGTGTATCGTGATCCAGCCTGTACTCCTCTTGACATGCCAGAAAGTATTCTGAGGAAACTACTCCAAGCTTGTACTAAAGAGGCACCCTTCTTGAGCCCGGATGGGCACATGTATAAGCAAGTAGATGGGGTCGCCATGGGTTCTCCCCTAGGTGTCCTGTTTGCAAACTTCTACATGGGTACCATCGAGCAAAAAGTCTTAGTCGACATGAACTTGAAACCGGCCATATACTGCAGGTATGTTGACGACATTTTTACACAGGTACCTGATGTCAGACATCTGCAGGAGCTGAAGGAGGCATTTGAGCAGAGTTCCGTGCTGCGTTTCACTTACGAGACGGAAAAGGATGGGAAGCTGCCTTTTCTAGATGTAACAGTCATGGAAAAGGGCGGAGGTTTCCACACTGCAGTCTACACAAAGGAAACAAACATAGGAATGTGCCTAAATGCCAACAGCGACTGCCCTGACAGGTACAAGAGGAGTGTTGTTAACGCATACGTCGACCGTGCTCTCAGCCACAGCTCAGAATGGAAGCAAGTCGACGAAGAACTCTGTAGGGTAAGGCAGGTCCTAGTCAATAACGGCTTCTCCAATGGTTTCATCGAAGACATCATAAGAAGGAAAGTGAAAAGCCATGCAACCTCCGAAGAGACAACTAACACAACACCTATACCCCCTATTAGACTATTTTACAGGAACTTCTTTTCCACAGCTCATAAAACAGAGGAAAGGGTCCTGAAAGATATTGTTAATAGAAACGTTATCCCTACAGACAAAAATCAGAGGATACAACTGACGATTTACTATAAAACCAGAAAAACGGCCAGCCTACTCATGAGAAACTCTCCAGACACAAAACAGAACGCTTTAAAAGAGACTAACGTCGTCTATGCCTTCAAATGCCCACTTGGGGACTGTAAGCTCCAAAAAACCCAGTATATTGGCAAGACAACAACATCTCTTTCTAGGCGTTTAACGATGCATAAACAACAGGGCTCCATTAAGGAACATATAATCTCTTCCCATAACCAAACCATCGCCAGAGAAATCCTAGTAAACAACACAGAAATCATCGATAGATACAGCGATAGCAGGCGGCTTGACGTTTGCGAGGCACTACACATCAAGAAGTCAACACCAGCAATCAACAGCCAATTATTGCACAACTATATTCTACCCACCTCAAGACTCCGCTCCAATATAGAAGCATCAAGAAATATGGACCAATAGGCTTTCTACAAACACTTCTATTCAATACCCATTGTTTCTGTTCTGTCTTGTGTTGATACTTTTAATACCCTATTAATATCCCCTAGTGTTCTGTCTTGTGTTAATGCCACATCACCCTTCCCACCTCACTCAAATGTAATGCCACATCACCCTTCCCACCTCACTCAAATGTAGATATAAAATCAGGGAAACGCAAGTTCTAATCAGTTGTGTATTTGTGAAGTCTTTGAAAATGTAATAAGTTTTACGAAACGCGCCCGTGTCGCGTCAGACTAGAAATAAAAATGAATTTTGGAGAAGTGATTTTTGATTTACCTCCAACAGTGAAGCGTAATGTACGAAAGATTGAGAAAATTCGTGTTAGAATTATTAATCTTACTTTTTCGGTCATATTTAATAATATATGTCTACAGGAAAGACTGCTACCAAAATATACTAATATATATATATATATATATATATATATATATATATATATATATATATATATATATATATATATATATATATATATATATATATATATATATATATGTATGCGAACAAGCCTGAATGATCCCCAGGACTATATGCGACTGAAAACTCACACCCCAGAAGTGACTTGAACCCATACTGCCAGGAGCAACGCAACTGGTATCTACAGTACGCCTTAATCCGCTTGACCATCACGACCGGACATAAGGAAGTGATAGCCGAAGCTATTTGAACCACTTCCCCACTGGCACTCGGATGGTAATCTTGGGCATAGCATTTTATCAAATCACCTCATCCTTAGGGGCACACGTGAGGAACACAAATGCGAACAAGCCTGAATGGTCCCCAGGACTATATGTGACTGAAAACTCACACCCCAGAAGTGACTCGAACCCATACTGCCAGGAGCAACGCAACTGGTATCTACAGGACGCTTTAATCCACTTGACCACCACGACCGGATATAAGGAAGTGATAGACAAAGCTATTTGAACCCGTTCCCTGCCGGCACTCGGATGGTAATCTTGGGCATAGCATTTTATCAAATCACCTCATTCTTAGGGGCACACATGAGGAACACAAATGTGAACAAGCCTGAATGGTCCCCAGGACTATATGCGGCTGAAAACTCAAAGTGATAGCTTCGGCTATCACTTCCTTATGTCCGGTCGTGATGGTCAAGCGGATTAAGACGTCCTGTAGATACCATTTGCGTTGCTCCTGGCAGTATGGGTTCGAGTCACTCCTGGGGTGATTTTTCAGTCATATATATATATATATATATATATATATATATATATATATATATATATATATATATATATATATATATAAAGTTTGTGAGGGTACCACCTCTGGTGCCAATGTGGGGACCCATAGCCTCGGAGAAGAAAATAAAAAGTATTCAGAGGAGACCGTGTGGTTTCTCACTGAACACTAATATTATCTTCTCCTACCACCCCCATTCTTTTGTATGTACACATATATATTTACTTTATTTGAACTTTGCTACAAAAAAGGAGTTACATATGGGTTACAAACATGGTTATCATAGGTTGTCGAGTTCCTCCAGCTCCTCAGATGGCGGGCAGGAACCCTGGATGCAGTGCGCATTTCCCCTATGTATCGCCACACTGAGGCGCTGGAAAAGAAAGCTTGCAGCTCTTGGGTCCCTTGTTGTTTCAATGAGCCTAGAACCCAGTTCCTTCAATATATATATATATATATATATATATATATATATATATATATATATGTCGTACCTAGTAGCCAGAACTCACTTCTCAGCCTACTATGCAAGGCCTGATTTGCCTAATAAGCCTAGTTTTCATGAATTAATGTTTTTTCGACAACCTAACCTACCTAACCTAACCTAACCTAACGTTTTCGGCTACCTAACCTAACCTAACCTTTAAAGATAGGTTAGGTTAGGTTAGGTAGGGTTGGTTAGGTTCGGTCATATATCTACGTTAATTTTAACTCCAATAAAAAAAAATTGACCTCATACATAATGAAATGGGTAGCTTTATCATTTCATAAGAAAAAAATTAGAGAAAATATATTAATTCAGTAAAATTTGGCTTATTAGGCAAATCGGGCCTCGCATAGTAGGCTGAGAAGTGAGTTCTGGCTACTAGGTACGACATATATATATATATATATATATATATATATATATATATATATATATATATATATATATATATATATATATATATATATATATATATGTCGTACCTAGTAGCCAGAACTCACTTCTCAGCCTACTATTCAAGGCCCGATTTGCCTAATAAGCCAAGTTTTCCTGAATTAATATATTTACTATAATTTTTTTCTTATGAAATGATAAAGCTACCCTTTTCTCTATGTATGAGGTCAATTTTTTTTTATTGGAGTTAAAATTAACGTAGATATATGACCGAACCTAACCAACCCTACCTAACCTAGCCTAACCTATATTTATAGGTAAGGTTAGGTTAGGTAGCCAAAAAAAGCTAGGTAAGGTCAGGTAGGTTAGGTAGACGAAAAAACATTAATTCATGAAAACTTGGCTTATTAGGCAAATCGGGCCTTGAATAGTAGGCTGAGAAGTGCGTTCTGGCTATTAGGTACGACATATATATATATATATATATATATATATATATATATATATATATATATATATATATATATATATATATATATATATGTCGTACCTAGTAGCCAGAACGCACTTCTCAGCCTATTATGCAAGGCCCGATTTGCCTAATAGGCCAAGTTTTCATGAATTATTTGTTTTTCGACTACCTAACCTACCTAACCTAACCTAACCTAACTTTTTCGGCTATCTAACCTAACCTAACCTATAAAGATAGGTTAGGTTAGGTTTGGTAGGGTTGGTTAGGTTCGGTCATATAACTACGTTAATTTAAACTCCAATAAAAAAAAAATTGGCTTCATACATAATGAAATGGGTAGCTTTATCATTTCGTAAGAAAAAAATTAGAGAAAATATATTAATTCATGAAAACTTGGCTTATTAGGCAAATTGGGCCTTGCATAGTAGGCTGAGAAGGGCGTTCTGGCTACTAGGTACGACATATATATATATATATATATATATATATATATATATATATATATATATATATATATATATATATATATATATATATCATATATATATATATATATATATATATATAACATATATATATATATATATATATATATATATATATATATATATATATATATATATATATATATATATATATATCATAAAATAAAAATTCTGATCGTCACATACCAGTTTCTTAAAGGAACTGATAGGGAATGCAAAGACTGTTATTTAACATATAGGGTAGAGAAATGATGTAACGATGCAGTACTTGAGTATTTTAAAAGTTGAATGAAGCATAATGTAGTTAAGAAACTACACTGAACGAATGTAAACTTGACTATTTTCACCTGATTGGCGAATAATTTTAGTTAAGGAACGATGAAAGGATGCTGCCAGGTGACCGTCTGGTAAAAGTTAGCAACGTTATGAAACAGAACAAATGTTTGAAGTGATGAACTGCTTAAAGGAACCTTGCTAGAAGAAAAAACCTAGTAATAGGTAAAAACCTGAGAAATAATACATGTTATATGTTTTGACTATCTATCTAATAGCGTATTGCTACAATTTTGTCTTTTGTTATGTATTGCCTTGCCTTGCTAATAGTGTAATGCCGCATTTTTATCTGGCTTACTTAGCACAAGTGAAGAGAAAACATTGAAAAACTTGAAATAGATAAAAGCCTGTGAAATATTACCCGTTATGATATCTTTTAACTAGCCAGCTAATAACGTATTGCTACATTTTTGCCTTTTATGTTATGTTTTATTTTGCTAACAGTGTAATGCATGGAATTTGTATGTGGTGATCACACCCCTCTTACTGCTCATAGGCCACGTCTGTGGTAGAAAATAATAATAAAAAAAAATCTGCTCATAGATATTGGTTGCTGTAAGTATTTTATGGAACATGACTCCTCTTATTCAGTCCGTTTTAAAACTTGATACAATATCCTTGTTATGGTTCAACTTCTCTCAATATAGATGTAGGATGGTGGAAGTATTTTTTTTAACTAAAAAAACCTCCTACGGTGTAAAACTGAGAACGAAATGAATCTGTTATATGTTTTGACTAGACAGTTAACGCCTACCGCTACATTTTGTCTTTTATGTCATGTTTTACACTGAATAAAAAAAACACATCAACAGTTTTACCTTGCTATATTTTAGCTTTATACCAAGTAAGACATGAGCGGATGTGGTGAACATGACCCCTCATTTGATGAATTTAACTTACATAAAGTGAAAAGCTGCTGCATTTAGGTTTATATTGAATAAAAAAATACATCAGCAATGTTTTATTATGCTATATTTGTCTTTTATACAAAGTAAAAAGTAAATGGATGTGGTGTTCTTGTCCCTCATTTTATCTGTACAACGAATAGTCCTCTGTTCAAACACTCGGACTACCCCAATGAGAATTTTCTATGTGGGGATCATGGCTAGTATTAACTGATGACCACTCCTTTCAGACACGATGTTTAACAACTCAGAGGTGAAGATTAGATGACGTCTTGACTGAGCGCTAAAGGGGGGGGGGGTTGAGAGAGGGTGTGACACTGTGTGACCAATCAGCGATAATAAGGAGAGACAAGAGAACTGCAAAGTATTTTTTATGGAATATGAGACTTCTTATTCAGTCCTTTTAAAAACTGAATACAATATTCATGTTATGTTTCGCCATTCTGTCAATATAGATGTAGGATGGAGGAAGTTGGAGGGATCTAGATCCCTCAGCTAGTTTTCCTAGTTTCTAGAGCAGGCTAGACACTCTTGAAACTGAAGCTTTCAAAATAACATATGCTTGTTGGGTGTTGAATGAAAGCTTATGTCAAGAACTATCACTTGAGAGTAGTTAGAAGTCTGTGATTGCTCTGTAGAGAGAATTACAGAGATTTTCCTGTTCTGTGAAGTAGGATGTGAGTTACTTGGACTAAAACAGTTAGAGGTGGGGGGGAGAGTGGGGTGAGCGCTGCCTCTTCCCCCCCCCACATGGGAGACATCACGCCACTGTCTAGGCCTCCCCCTCCTTGTGTCGTCACAGGACGCGCACGGCGAGGCTATCGGTGATTGGTTTAGGCACCATGAGGAACAGTGCGGGCTTCAAGCTGAGTGGTCTAGGCATTGTAGGGAGAGATGGGCATCTGGTGTCCCTTAGCCCGCGAAATCTTCAGTTTGAATTGGGCGGCCAGGGAAGGAAGAGGTGTTTGGGTGGGGGCAGCACGCTTGCCGCCTCCACCCCCTGTTAATCGCTTCTGTCGTCCAAATTACTCGATTGGTGGCACTCCTGCCATCAGGGGTTGTGTCAAGGCCTAATTAAGTGAATTGGGGCCAGGGATTTACGGAAGAAACAGTAAAAAGCTAAGGGACAGTTGACTGTGTGAACGCATGAGGCAGGCTGGCAGAAGCCTCGTGGAGTATCAGATTGATCCCTCATCCCTCGGGTCTGAGTATCCTGTCTAGTGGCAATGGACAATTGATGTTGGGCAGTGTACGCGTATGTGATATTGCAGGCCCATGTTGGACTTTGCATTCCGCCAGGCCGCGTCAGTGTGGTGACGCCGCCAGTCATTGTCACCCCAGTGTAGAACAAAGAAGGGTTCTAGAGTGATGGGGTGGAGATTCCCCAGCCGCATGGGTACTCCTGTGGGCGGCACCCATGTGCGCGCCCGCCCGCCCGGCCGGTGGGGTGGTATCACGTCATGCGCCACTCAGGCCACCCGCACGCCGGCCACCCCAGGCCACCAAACCCCCCTCTCTCAGCTCGGGAGGGGCGCTGTGGCCACATGCCTTGGCCACATGCCTTGGCCACTTTCCCGGGACAGCCAGGGCCACATCTTGTCGACGCATGAGGAGCAAGCAGCTAAGTGTTGTCAGCTAGTGTGGTAGTAACTTTGGTAATGAGGAAAAGAAGGAAAAGAAGGCAGTAGAAAGGAGCCGTGAGTACAATAAAAGTTTGTTACAGTGAGGAAGCAGCTGAGAGACAGCTGTCTGTACTGTCGTCCAGGTGATTGGTTGGGATGTACCTGGAGATGGATGTTGTACACGGTAGCACACAAGTAGTTATATATATATTTATATAAGTGTGTTGACTGACTGGAGTGTGTGACCAGTCAGTGTAGAGATTTACCATATAAGTGATCCAGCCTGTCGATTCTATATAATCGTTCAGGCTGGATTAATGCCATAGAGTACAGTAAAATTATAATCATTAGAGGTAGTCAGGAGTGTCAGTGAGTACCCCTGAAGTCTGTGTAATTAGTACATATTACTTGGTGATATAATTTTCAGAGAGTATGTGAAGGCCATTTCTATGTGTTCATTTGCATGTCTATGTACTGTGTTGTGTGGCAAGTCAGTAGGTGTGATTGCTGACTGATTGCCTAATGATGTCATTAGCATGTGGGGTATGCTGACGGCATCATTATGTTGCAGGTTTGTGCAGTGTTGTTATCAGTATACAATATTATTGCCCCAGGAACTGTGTTGAGGGTAAGGGACCTCTAGGATTATTCAGGGGAATTTTCAGTACTTAATGAGAGCAGGCAATTGATGGGTTAATTGCCTGGCTGAGGTATGTGTGTGTTCACAGTATTCCTTTGCAAGCGGGTGCAAGAAGTAAAAGAGGGAGAGGGGCAGTAATATTAGTATACTTGTGTGTGTTGCACAACCGTGTGTTTTTATTGTGTGGGCAGTGCTTTCATCATGTTGCATGCCATTATAGTGTGACCTATGTAACGCTGGGGTTACTTTGTTCTTTAAGTTATGTTGAGGACTTAAGGATTCAGTGAGTTAATTAAGGGGTAATTAACTGAATAAGGGGTGCACACTTAGTATTGTGGAATGAGTGAGGGCTGTTAAGTGAGAACAGTGTTGAGCTATAATGAGATACGTCTCGGGAGCAATTAATTGTCCATGTGACAGTTAATTGACCACTCTAGCTAATTATGTAATTAGCCTTCTCATCATGAATTCACGTAGTGGGAGAGGTTCTGTCAGAGTCTGTCAGTATTTGTGTTAACGTAATATGCTCGAGACTAATTACCTTTCAGGGGTAATTAGTGGCCCATGTTAATTAGTGGAGTAATTAGCATTGGAGAGCTCCGTTGACTCGGTAAAGCGAGGTCATGGAGCTAGCATAAATCGTTGTATTAATCATATCCTGTCTGAGGACAGTGGAATATTGGCACATCTTGTTAATTAGGGTAATTAACTCCTTTCCCGTGAATTCACAGTGTTTGGTGAGACCTGCTTAGGCAGTGCGGAGTGAGACGTATTTATGGATGGTTAATTATCGGTCCTGGTGACAGTTAATTAATGGTTCAGTAATTAAGGGGTTAATTAGGGTAATTAACACTCACTAGTAATTTTTTTGACACAGACTGTGGAGAAGCTACCAAGTTAGGGTAGGCTTAGTTAACGTAACTCAATGGGGATGTAATTAGTGGTCCGTTTGACCTTAATTGAGAATTACTCACTGAATACTTGCAAGGAGTCAAGTGTGTTGTAATATGTTGAGTTATTGTTAACAAGAGAGAGACAAGTGTTGATGATTAACGTAGGGACGTGTAAAGGCAACAGTCACAGGGAAGTTCACGCAGTGGAGGAATTGTCAAGTGAAGACTAACGTAGTGTTAACGATTTAACGAGCTGTCGTTAATTGAGTAATTAACGTAAGGGGTTGACGGTCTGCTGTGATCGGAGTCAATTGCGCTGTAATTAAGCTTCCGTAATTCGTTGGACTGATCAGCTCTGTCTGCGGACAGAGTGATTAAGCACTCGTAGTTAATTAAAGATAATTAGTAATCGCCACTTAGTGAATTCTCCAGGTGTTGATGTTGTTGTTTACACGGAGTATTTGAACATTGTTTGTGATTACCGTAGTACTTTGTTGCTGACTGCTGCGATCAGTCAATTAACGTAATTAATCACTTCAGGCAATTTCTTTTGGTTGTCGTCTGGTGACGAGAGTAGAGTCATACTAGGGATCTGTGGAGCTGTGTCCCAGAATTCCCGCCTTGCCTGTCGGTGTATCGGGTTACAACAGGGCAACTTCTTAGTGGGAGTTGCCAAGAGTGTTCACACGGGGTTGTGATAGGGGGGAGTCACTGTTAGACTTCCGCCTAGTTACGTGGGTCTCTCCTGGGGGGCGGGAGGACCCCTAAGTTTGTGATTATAGTAGCTGTCAGGGAAACCGTGACACTATTGATTGCCTGCTTGTGTCTTTGTTTCAGTGGATCCTTTATTTGTTCAGTTAGTTCATGTTGTCAGCCCGAAGTGTCAGCAAGATGGAGCCTGCTGTCACTTCTCAAGGGGCTGTTGAATAGCTGTGTTGCAAATGCCACTTGATGTACAATAACGTAACCATTCGCTGTGGTGTAACTTAGTCTGTGATATTTTTCTTTGTTTTGCAATATTGCGTCATCAGTGGGCACACCTGTGTTCAGGTTAGTTCAGTATGCAGCCTCACAGCAAGGGTTGCTACTTAGCTGTTTGTTATCGTGCCACTGGATTGACATTAACGTAACATAAACTCGGTAATGTAGTAGTTAGTCTCTTGTTATTAATAAATTGTTATGTTATAGAAAACAGTCTTTGATGTCAACCCTTCAACCATATTATTCCACCATATTTCTGCATAATAATATTAAATGTTGATGTGATCTTGATAAGGCGGCTGTTCTTGGAAATTCGAATTCCAATTCATAGCGCCACTTCAAATATAAATATTTGATTGTGAGAACCCGTCGGTTACCCTTTATTAGTTTAACGTCCTGTTTAACTAGGAGGAGCCAGCGGCCTATTGTGGACAGGTTTTCACCCTTGGTGGTGGAGGCCTGGCGGTTTGCTCCCGCTTTTCCTTTTTCTACTGGACTCATGCTTAACTGCCGTGAGCAGACTTTAAAACTTGTAGTCCACCTCTTAAGGGAGGTAGGCGTAGAGAAAAATCTCACTGCTGGCGCCCAACGTGGGGCTATGCAACTTGGGTTCGAGCCCATGAAGAGTAGTCTTATTGATTTTTAAAGTAACATAAGATATCGTTGCAGAATATTGTGGAACAGTATTGTTGGAGGTATGTTTTGTGCACGGTTGTCACACGTAGGTACACACACCACACACACACAGTATGAACACATCAACAGTTTTACCTTGCTATATTTTAGCTTTATACCAAGTAAGACATGAGCGGATGTGGTGAACATGACCCCTCATTTGATGAATTTAACTTACATAAAGTGAAAAGCTGCTGCATTTAGGTTAATATTGAATAAAAAAATACATCAGCAATGTTTTATTATGCTATATTTGTCTTTTATACAAAGTAAAAAATAAATGGATGTGGTGTTCTTGTCCCTCATTTTATCTGTACAACGAATAGTCCTCTGTTCAAACACTCGGACTACCCCAATGAGAATTTTCTATGTGGGGATCATGGCTAGTATTAACTGATGACCACTCCTTTCAGACACGATGTTTAACAACTCAGAGGTGAAGATTAGATGACGTCTTGACTGAGCGCTAAAGGGGGGGGGGGTTGAGAGAGGGTGTGACACTGTGTGACCAATCAGCGATAAGGAGAGACAAGAGAACTGCAAAGTATTTTTTATGGAATATGAGACTTCTTATTCAGTCCTTTTAAAAACTGAATACAATATTCATGTTATGTTTCGCCATTCTGTCAATATAGATGTAGGATGGAGGAAGTTGGAGGGATCTAGATCCCTCAGCTAGTTTTCCTAGTTTCTAGAGCAGGCTAGACACTCTTGAAACTGAAGCTTTCAAAATAACATATGCTTGTTGGGTGTTGAATGAAAGCTTATGTCAAGAACTATCACTTGAGGGTAGTTAGAAGTCTGTGATTGCTCTGTAGAGAGAATTACAGAGATTTTCCTGTTCTGTGAAGTAGGATGTGAGTTACTTGGACTAAAACCGTTAGAGGTGGGGGGGAGAGTGGGGTGAGCGCTGCCTCTTCCCCCCCCCCACATGGGAGACATCACGCCACTGTCTAGGCCTCCCCCTCCTTGTGTCGTCACAGGACGCGCACGGCGAGGCTATCGGTGATTGGTTTAGGCACCATGAGGAACAGTGCGGGCTTCAAGCTGAGTGGTCTAGGCATTGTAGGGAGAGATGGGCATCTGGTGTCCCTTAGCCCGCGAAATCTTCAGTTTGAATTGGGCGGCCAGGGAAGGAAGAGGTGTTTGGGTGGGGGCAGCACGCTTGCCGCCTCCACCCCCTGTTAATCGCTTCTGTCGTCCAAATTACTCGATTGGTGGCACTCCTGCCATCAGGGGTTGTGTCAAGGCCTAATTAAGTGAATTGGGGCCAGGGATTTACGGAAGAAACAGTAAAAAGCTAAGGGACAGTTGACTGTGTGAACGCATGAGGCAGGCTGGCAGAAGCCTCGTGGAGTATCAGATTGATCCCTCATCCCTCGGGTCTGAGTATCCTGTCTAGTGGCAATGGACAATTGATGTTGGGCAGTGTACGCGTATGTGATATTGCAGGCCCATGTTGGACTTTGCATTCCGCCAGGCCGCGTCAGTGTAGTGACGCCGCCAGTCATTGTCACCCCAGTGTAGAACAAAGAAGGGTTCTAGAGTGATGGGGTGGAGATTCCCCAGCCGCATGGGTACTCCTGTGGGCGGCACCCATGTGCGCGCCCGCCCGCCCGCCCGCCCGCCCGGCCGGTGGGGTGGTATCACGTCATGCGCCACTCAGGCCACCCGCACGCCGGCCACCCCAGGCCACCAAACCCCCCTCTTTCAGCTCGGGAGGGGCGCTGTGGCCACATGCCTTGGCCACATGCCTTGGCCACTTTCCCGGGACAGCCAGGGCCACATCTTGTCGACGCATGAGGAGCAAGCAGCTAAGTGTTGTGAGCTAGTGTGGTAGTAACTTTGGTAATGAGGAAAATAAGGGAAAGAAGGCAGTAGAAAGGAGCCGTGAGTACAATAAAAGTTTGTTACAGTGAGAAAGCAGCTGAGAGACAGCTGTCTGTACTGTCGTCCAGGTGATTGGTTGGGATGTACCTGGAGATGGATGTTGTACACGGTAGCACACAAGTAGTTATATATATATTTATATAAGTGTGTAGACTGACTGGAGTGTGTGACCAGTCAGTGTAGAGATTTACCATATAAGTGATCCAGCCTGTCGATTCTATATAATCGTTCAGGCTGGATTAATGCCATAGAGTACAGTAAAATTATAATCATTAGAGGTAGTCAGGAGTGTCAGTGAGGACTCCTGAAGTCTGTGTAATTAGTACATATTACTTGGTGATATAATTTTCAGAGAGTATGTGAAGGCCATTTCTATGTGTTCATTTGCATGTCTATGTACTGTGTGTGGCAAGTCAGTAGGTGTGATTGCTGACTGATTGCCTAATGATGTCATTAGCATGTGGGGTATGCTGACGGCATCATTATGTTGCAGGTTTGTGCAGTGTTGTTATCAGAATACAATATTATTGCCCCAGGAACTGTGTTGAGGGTAAGGGACCTCTAGGATTATTCAGGGGAATTTTCAGTACTTAATGAGAGCAGGCAATTGATGGGTTAATTGCCTGGCTGAGGTATGTGTGTTCACAGTATTCCTTTGCAAGCGGGTGCAAGAAGTAAAAGAGGGAGAGGGGCAGTAATATTAGTATACTTGTGTGTGTTGCACAACCGTGTGTTTTTATTGTGTGGGCAGTGCTTTCATCATGTTGCATGCCATTATAGTGTGACCTATGTAACGCTGGGGTTACTTTGTTCTTTAAGTTATGTTGAGAACTTAAGGATTCAGTGAGTTAATTAAGGGGTAATTAACTGAATAAGGGGTGCACACTTAGTATTGTGGAATGAGTGAGGGCTGTTAAGTGAGAACAGTGTTGAGCTATAATGAGATACGTCTCGGGAGCAATTAATTGTCCATGTGACAGTTAATTGACCACTCTAGCTAATTATGTAATTAGCCTTCTCATCATGAATTCACGTAGTGGGAGAGGTTCTGTCAGAGTCTGTCAGTATTTGTGTTAACGTAATATGCTCGAGACTAATTACCTTTCAGGGGCAATTAGTGGCTCATGTTAATTAGTGGAGTAATTAGCATTGGAGAGCTCCGGTGACTCGGTAAAGCGAGGTCATGGAGCTAGCATAAATCGTTGTATTAATCATATCTTGTCTGAGGATAGTGGATTATTGGCACATCTTGTTAATTAGGGTAATTAACTCCTTTCCCGTGAATTCACAGTGTTTGATGAGACCTGCTTAGGCAGTGCGGAGTGAGACGTATTTATGGATGGTTAATTATCGGTTCTGGTGAGAGTTAATTAATGGCTCAGTAATTAACGGGTTAATTAGGGTAATTAACACTCACTAGTAATTTTTTTGACACAGACTGTGGAGAAGCTACCAAGTTAGGGTAGGCCTAGTTAACGTAACTCAATGGGGATGTAATTAGTGGTCCGTTTGACCTTAATTGAGAATTACTCACTGAATACTTGCAAGGAGTCAAGTGTGTTGTAATATGTTGAGTTATTGTTAACAAGAGAGAGACAAGTGTTGATGATTAACGTAGGGACGTGTAAAGGCAACAGTCACAGGGAAGTTCACGCAGTGGAGGAATTGTCAAGTGAAGACTAACGTAGTGTTAACGATTTAACGAGCTGTCGTTAATTGAGTAATTAACGTAAGGGGTTGACGGTCTGCTGTCATCGGAGTCAATTGCGCTGTAATTAAGCTTCCGTAATTTGTTGGACTGATCAGCTCTGTCTGCGGACAGAGTAATTAAGCACTCGTAGCTAATTAAAGATAATTAGTAATCGCCACTTAGTGAATTCTCCAGGTGTTGATGTTGTTGTTTACACGGAGTATTTGAACATTGTTTGTGATTACCGTAGTACTTTGTTGCTGACTGCTGCGATCAGTCAATTAACGTAATTAATCACTTCAGGCAATTTCTTTTGGTTGTCGTCTGGTGACGAGAGTAGTCATACTAGGGATCTGTGGAGCTGTGTCCCAGAATTCCCGCCTTGCCTGTCGGTGTATCGGGTTACAACAGGGCAACTTCTTAGTGGGAGTTGCCAAGAGTGTTCACACGGGGTTGTGATAGGGGGGAGTCACTGTTAGACTTCCGCCTAGTTACTCCTAGCTCTCCTGGGGGGCGGGAGGACCCCTAAGTTTGTGATTATAGTAGCTGTCAGGGAAACCGTGACACTATTGATTGCCTGCTTGTGTCTTTGTTTCAGTGGATCCTTCATTTGTTTAGTTAGTTTATGTTGTCAGCCCGAAGTGTCAGCAAGATGGAGCCTGCTGTCACTTCTCGAGGGGCTGTTGAATAGCTGTGTTGCAAATGCCACTTGATGTACAATAACGTAACCATTCGCTGTGGTGTAACTTAGTCTGTGATATTTTTCTTTGTTTTGCAATATTGCGTCATCAGTGGGCACACCTGTGTTCAGGTTAGTTCAGTATGCAGCCTCACAGCAAGGGTTGCTACTTAGCTGTTTGTTATCGTGCCACTGGATTGACATTAATGTAACATAAACTCGGTAATGTAGTAGTTAGTCTCTTGTTATTAATAAATTGTTATGTTATAGAAAACAGTCTTTGATGTCAACCCTTCAACCATATTATTCCACCATATTTCTGCATAATAATATTAAATGTTGATGTGATCTTGATAAGGCGGCTGTTCTTGGAAATTCGAATTCCAATTCATAGCGCCACTTCAAATATAAATATTTGATTGTGAGAACCCGTCGGTTACCCTTTATTAGTTTAACGTCCTGTTTAACTAGGAGGAGCCAGCGGCCTATTGTGGACAGGTTTTCACCCTTGGTGGTGGAGGCCTGGCGGTTTGCTCCCGCTTTTCCTTTTTCTACTGGACTCATGCTTAACTGCCGTGAGCAGACTTTAAAACTTGTAGTCCACCTCTTAAGGGAGGTAGGCGTAGAGAAAAATCTCACAGAAGTATTTTTTTAAACTAAAAAGACCTACGGTGTAAAATTGAGAACGAAATAAATCTGTTATATGTTTTGACTAGACAGTTAATGGCTATTGCTGTATTTTGTCTTTTTATGTTATGTTTTACATTGAATAAAAAACACATCAACATTTTTTTTTACTTTCGCGGAATAAACATATCGATGTGAGCCCTCCTTAATCTAGGCAATGTTACAAGGATTTCTCTGCTTATATAACTGACAAGTTTTCCAACTTTCCCAAGGAAAAATTCAGACACTCAGATAAAGCTATGATGAGGGTATGACTTAAGAAATTGACAGGTAATGGATGAGATGGCAGGTGAATAAGAGGGGTGTGGGTGTGGGGCGGGGTATGAGAGATGACTGTTCCTCTAAACGAGCCAGTATAGGCTGGTCCTTTGATGCGGTCATACTAAAGGGTTACAACCTGGAGGAGGCCTGCTGCAGGATTAGTGCATCTCCTGCAGATACCGTGTGCTGTTTTGAGTATAGTCTAACAGAAAATCCTCCGTGGAGCTGCCTACCGAAAGTAACCCATGGTGCAGCCTACCCAATAACCTCATAGCATTTTTATTTAATGCATTATTCCATCTATCTATCTATAAATCCTGCTGAAAATGAGGGTAGGGGTGTGGGAGGGCACGGCTAACCCATTAATGAGGTTGATAACATCGCCGAGCTCGTGTTTAATTAAACTCACGACAGTGATATACATTTCTGTTTCATTATTCTGCCTTGATAACGGTCTAATGCTTCAATTTGTCTTTATACCAAGTAACAAATGAAAAGATGTAGGGAACATGTTCTCTCATTTTATCTGTTCAACGAATAAAAGACAGCAACATAACATTTTAAGAATGAATGGCGTGTTTGTGGAAGCGAGGGGGCGGCCACGTCTAACCGCAAGAAAATGGGGAGCGGGGCTCTGGTACTGATGTTTTTTTTTTTTTTTGTTTTTTTTTTTCTTTTTTTTTTTTTTTTTTTTTTTGAGATATATACAAGAGTTGTTACATTCTTGTACAGCCACTAGTACGCGTAGCGTTTCGGGCAAGTCCTTAATCCTACGGTCCCTGGAATACGATCCCCTGACGCGAAGAATCGTTTTTTCATCCAAGTACACATTTTACTGTTGCGTTAAACAGAGGCTACAGTTAAGGAATTGCGCCCAGTAAATTATCTAATTACTATCGCCCCGGCCAGGATACGAACCCATGACATAGCGCTCGCGGAACGCCAGGCGAGTGTCTTACCACTACACCACGGAGACTGTAGTTGATGGTGTTGTTGATGGTGAGCAGCCACGAATGACTCGTGTTAGTCCATTCCAGTTGAAATACTGAAAGTATTTTAAAACTAAAAAAACTAAGTTCCTCTGTTCAAACACACCAACTATTCCATTGAGAAATACTATGTCGGGATCACACACACACGCACACACGATGTTAAACAACTCATAGGTGCAGATTAGATAATGGGCTAATGAGGGTTGAGTGAGGCTGACGCAGTCTGTCACCTCAACGAAAAGGCGAGACCAAGATAGTCTATCATTCATCGTTAAATAGTTCCTCTGATTAATGCTGAGTTGAGATATAAAGAATCTTTTAAACTACGGTTATTTGCAAAGTAAAAACTCAAACTACGATGAAATAAGTGGGTGTTACTAGCAGGAAATTGTAGTGGGGAGTCCAAACCCATGCCCCTTGAAACGGGGGCCTGACAGCTGAGCGGACAGCGCTTCGGGTTCGTAGTCCTTAGGTTCCGGGTTCAATCCCCGCTGGAGGCGGAAACAAATAAGCAGAGTTTCTTTCACCCTGATGCACCTGTTACCTAGAAGTAAATAGGTACCTGGGAGTTAGACAGCTGCTACGGGCTGCTTCCTGGAGATGTGTAACAAACAGGAGGCCTCGTCAAGAACCTGGCCGCGGGCCGCTAAGCCCTGATATCTTCTTGAAGTTATCTCTAAATAACCTCAAGAAGATAACCCATTTGACGTCAAATTAATTGTTATAACTTTTACTGTCAGTCCTTGAGGGTGTGGGAGGGAGGTTTGGAGAACTAACACCGCCATCTGTGAAGGGTGAAATTTGTCTAGTGTTGTGGCGAGTTCAAAATCCCGAAGACGTTATTGTCGCTACCTGAGACGGACGGAGAGAGGTTGCTATGACAAATGACAGATGATTGACTGCCTGTAGGAGAGTCTTAGAGAGCCTATGTGCATACCCCATGTGTTACTTATCATTTCAACAAATCAGTATCTTCACTACCAGAGTGGAAAAGAGTTAAGGCATCTCCTTCACTATCGCCGTTGAGAGAGGGAGGGAGAGGGAGAGAGGGGGGAGAGAGAGAGAGAGAGAGAGAGAGAGAGAGAGAGAGAGAGAGAGAGAGAGAGAGAGAGAGAGAGAGAGAGAGAGAGAGAGAGAGAGAGAGAGAGAGAGAGAGGAGAGAGAGAGAGAGAGAGAGAGAGAGAGAGAGAGAGAGAGAGAGAGAGAGAGAGAGAGAGAGAGTTGGGGTGGGGGGAGGGGGGTCATTGTGGTCCGAGAGGATACGTCACACACACCTCAGTATTCTCACGGCATCTGTAGAGTGCAGACACCTGCTCTCCAGACTAAGATTGACTTGAATTAATATCCCGCCATTTACCCCCCTCCTGCTGAAGTGTTTATGTGTCATTGTGTGAGAAACCTCCCCCTTTGTGTTGTGGTTTTGTCGGTGGTGAAGCCATTGGAGGAGGAAATACCCTATCACTCAACACCTCATTGTCAAGTCTACGTATCTGTGTGTAATGATTGTTGGAAGATATGACATAGGAGAGTTGTTTAAGTTATTCTACACTGTGTGTGAGAAAACCCACTCTATGTGTTGTTGTTGATGTACCTCCACTATGGAAGCTAGAAACATCACCTTCAGAGTATTGACATAGGGCAGACCACCCTTTTCCGTAATGTCTGTTTTTTAAACACGAGAGAGAGTGAGGGGCTGGCTGCCGGCGGCGGACAGTTGGGTCCCCCACCTGCCCCACCCCCCTCCACCCATCATCTCACATTACACTAATGCCCTCGTGTGCCACTTCTTTTCCGCTTCCCACGCCGGCCACTCCTGTTCTTAACATGCTCATCTCCAACCCCACATATACTTTGAACTTACCATGCATGAACACCTATGCTCCCATTACATACACGAGAACGGGGAAGAATAAACACACATGAGAGAGGGCGGAGAAGAGAACACTTACATGAGAGAAGGCAGCAGAGAGAACGCTCAAAAGAGTGAGGGCGGGAGAGAGAACACTCACATGAGAAAGGGCGGGAGAGAGAACACTCACCTGAGAAAGGGTGGGAGAGAGAGAACACTCAAATGCGAGAGGGCAGGAGAGAGAACACTCACATGAGAGTGGGCGGGAGAGAGAACACTCACATGAAAGAGGGCGGGAGAGAGAACACTCACATGAAAGAGGGCGGGAGAGAGAACACTCACATGAGAGAGGGTGGGAGAGAGAACACTCACCTGAGAGAGGGTGGGAGAGAGAGCAGGAGAGAGAGAACACTCAAATGCGAGAGGGCAGGAAAGAGAACACTCACTTGAGAGAGGGCGGGAGACAGAACACTCATTTGAGAGAGGGCGGGGAAGAGAAAACACACATCAGGGAGGACAGGGAAGAGAACACTCACACGAGAGAGGGCGGGGAAGAGAACACACACATCAGAGAGGGCAGGGAAGAGAACATTCACACGAGAGAGGGCGGGAGAGAGAACACTCACACGAGAGAGGGCGGGAGAGAGAACACTCACACGAGAGAGGGCGGGAGAGAGAACACTCACACGAGAGAGGGCGGGAGAGAGAACACACACATCAGAGAGGGCAGGGAAGAGAACATTCACACGAGAGAGGGCGGGAGAGAGAACACTCACACGAGAGAGGGCGGGAGAGAGAACACTCACACGAGAGAGGGCGGGAGAGAGAACACTCACACGAGAGAGGGCGGGAGAGAGAACACTCACACGAGAGAGGGCGGGAGAGAGAACACTCACACGAGAGAGGGCGGGAGAGAGAACACTCACACGAGAGAGGGCGGGAGAGAGAACACTCACACGAGAGAGGGCGGGGAAGAGAACACACACATCAGAGAGGGCAGGGAAGAGAACATTCACACGAGAGAGGGCGGGAGAGAGAACACTCACACGAGAGCAGGGCGGGAGAGAGAACACTCACACGAGAGAGGGCGGGAGAGAGAACACTCACACGAGAGAGGGCGGGGAAGAGAACACACACATCAGAGAGGGCAGGGAAGAGAACATTCACACGAGAGAGGGCGGGAGAGAGAACACTCACACGAGAGCAGGGCAGAGAAAATACGCACACATGCACGAGAGCCGGGGGGGGGGGGGGGGGTGAAAACACAAAACATCAAATACAATTGTATGAGACCCTTTCCCGCCCACTTCTCATAAACTTACAAGAATTTCTGAACAAAATGAGTGATGCAGAATTTCAACTCACTTTATGCTGCCGTTGCTAATTTGAATCCAAAATGGGCTCCCGATGTTTGAGTCCAGGCGATTAGGCACAGTGTCGTAGACAGGCTTAATGATAAATTTGTATTAGTGCTAAATGACTTGCATTAGATGTGCACACCATTATTCAATTAAACTCTTGATTGATTATGTATAACTCTTAAAATAAAATACTAGAGAATAATAGTTTACTGGTTAAATAAATACTATACATAAAACAAAAACCTTTGCTTTGATGTCCATAGGGAATGGAAAGGATGGGGGAGGTAGAGGGATGGGGAGATGAAATTCAGGAAGAGGATGCGGGTGTAGAGAGAGAGGAGGTTTGAAAGTTCGGTGGCCTGTCCACCATGGGTTGACATTTTTGTATGTGTTGTTTGTTTGCGTGTGTGTTATGTTGGGTTGTCAGTACATTGGCTGGGGGGGCTAGTGTTTGTGACCTTGTTGGTGTCCTAAAGCACTAGAGCCGATGGAGTTGGCTGAAGGAGGCTAATCTTAGAAACATCAGGGTAGTTACACTTCTGACGCCACGACAAATGGTTTTTTGGTTTTATATTTTTTTTGTAGGTGTTTTATTTATATATATTTTTTTTTTTTTTTTTTTTTTTTTTTTTTTTTTTTTTATTTATTTATTTATTTATTTATTTATTTATTTATTTATTTTTTTTTTTTTTATATTTATTATATTTTTTTTTTTTTTCTTTCTTTATTCTTCATATGGTGTAGATTGGGTCCGGGATGGGCCACTCATCTGGATCGTCTGGCAGACCGCTTAGTATCTGAGGGCTTGGGAAGGCCTCATCATGGATATGTCTGATCACTTTTTGTTGGAGTGTGATTCTTCTGGTTCTGTGTGGTGGTTCGTGGATCTCGTAGTCGCTGGTGGTGTTTTCTGCTACGAAGGGATCTTCTGGGTCTGGGACATACATGTTCTTCATACGGTACAGCTGTCTTCTGGCCAGGTAGCTGAGCCTAATGTTCATTGGCTTCATGTTGAGCGTCTCATGGATCAGGTCGGTTCTCACCCTGTCCCTCAGAGTCAGGCCCTCCGCAAAGCGAAGTGCTTTGTTTTGTACTCGTTGAATCTTCAACATGTTGGATTTGTTGGTGAGGTTCAGGGGAACGTATGGGTATTCCAAGCTAGGCCTTATGATCATTCTGTACAGGTGGAGCTTGATGTGGGATGGGGCTTGGTTGAAACGGAAGAGCCTCGCCAGTGAGCCCCGGGCCATCGCTGTCTTCTGGGATACGTACTGGGAGGAGTTGAGTAGCCTGTTGAAGTTGTAACCGAGCACTGTGTTGGAGTTTGAGATGGCTATGGGTTCACCCCTGATTCTTATTCCCCCCTCATTTTCAATTGAGAAGGCCATACAGCCGACAGTGCTTAATTGAATCTTTTCTGGGTTAGTGGTGATCCTCCATTTCCTTTCCCAGTTAGCAGTCCTTGCTAGTTCTACGTTTGCCTTACGGGTTGCAGTTGCGTGTTTGGCCGCTTGGCTGCTAGGGTTAGATGTTATTACGTGTGTTACGTCGTCCGCAAATTGCACGATAATGGTGTCCCTATACTCTGGTTGGGGCAGGTCATTTACAAAGATGTTGAAGAGAACCGGGCTCAAGCATGATCCTTGGGGGACTCCAGCTGTTGGGGTGAAGGCTGCGGCCTCGTTTGCCTTGAAGCTGGGGGTAACTTGCCTATTCTTAAGGAAATTACTGATCAGCCTGAGGAGGGTCCAGTTTTGCGCTGGTAAGTCTGCTAATTTGTACACCAGACCATCGTGCCACAGGCTGTCGAAGGCCTTGTGTACGTCCCTCGTCGCAATCAAGGCTACCTGTTTTTGCTTGCGAATTGAGCTTAAGGCGTCGTAGATGATGTTAATTGCGTGCTGGGTTGATCTATGTGCTCGAAAGCCAAACTGCTTTTCTGTGAAGAGGTTGTTGTACTCCATGTAGTAGTTAAGGCGGTTTGACATGATTTTTTCAAAGCACTTGCCTATTGAGTCTAAGAGTGAGATTGGTCGGTAGTTGCCAGGTTGGTGGGGGTCTTTCTTAGGTTTGGGAATGAATATCATCTTGGCTGACTTGAATGCTACAGGAATGTGACCCGATGCCAGCATAGCGTTGAATAGGTTGAGTATGGATTGCATAAGATTGCCTGGTAGAAGTTTGATCTGCAGCGCTTTGATCCCTGATGGTCCTGGGGCCTTATCTCTGGTGTTTTTGATGACTCCTCTCATCTCTAGCATAGTTATGGGTCTTGTTAAAGGGTGGTCGTCTTCTAGGGTTGTCAGGTCAATCAGAGGGGTGCTGTTAAGGGAGGCGGCATTTTCTGTTGTCCATTGGTTGACACGTTCAAAGTGAGTGTTGTTGAAGGCTCTGCTGTTTGAAGCTGTGAGTGTCTTTTTCCAAACTGCGCCCATGAGGTCAGCCTGATCCTGCGGGTCTTCTATTTTTTCTTGTTGCTCCTCTTCATCTTCGTCAAGGAATGTGTGTACAAGGTGGGTGAGGCTGGGGTTAACCGATCCCAGGAGCTGTCTGATCTTGCGCCAGAAAGTTCCCGGCTCCCTTTTGTATTGGTTGGCCTGTCTCACTAGGGTTCTCCAAATGTGGCTCTTGTGGGTCAGCGTAAGGTCTATGGTTTCCCTTCTGAGTGTTTGTAGGGTCAACGCTGGTGGCTGGCCTGTTTGGTAGTGGCTTTGGCAGGCTCGCTGGTACACATTCATTTTGCCTCTGATTTCTCGGGTCGGCTTATATTGGTGGTAAGTCCTAGTGGTGGATATTTCACAGGTGGCCTCGGAACAAAAACCACACACTACTATCTATCATGCACACGATGAATCACAATAACGTGGCTGAAGTATGTTGACCAGACCAGTATGTTGAGTCGATTCTCAATCGACTTGAGAATGGTCCAAGACGGACCGAAACGTCGTCGCCCCTTCACTTTCTAGTGTGTGGTCTGGCCATCTATCATATGATTGTTAAAAACACTGATGTCTCAATGTTTTAT
>NC_091205.1:11631343-11643843 GCF_040958095.1 Procambarus clarkii | reverse complement strand
TGCATACTCCAGGATTGGTCTGACATATGTGGTATACAAAGTTCAGAATGATTCCTTACACAAGTTTCTGAATGCAGCTCTTATGTTGGCCAGCCTGGCATATGCCGCTGATGTTATCCTCTTGATATGGGCTGTAGGAGACAGGTCTTGCATGATTTCAACCCCTAAGTCTTTTTCTTTCTCTGACTCTTGAATTACTTCATCTCCCAGATGGTACCTTGTATCTGGCCTCCTGCTCCCTACAACTATCTTCATTACATTACATTTGCTTGGGTTAAACTTTAACAACCATTTGTTTGACCATTCCTTCAGCTTGTCTAGGTCTTCTTGAAGCCTCAAGCAGTCCTCTTGTCTTAATCCTTCTCAAAATTTTGGCATCGTCCGCAAACATTGAGAGAAATGAATCTATACCCTCCGGGAGATCATTTACATATATCAGAAACAAGATAGGACCGAGTACAGAGCCCTGTGGGACTCCACTGGTGACTTCACGCCAATCTGAGGTCTCACCCCTCACCGTAACTCTGTGCTTCCTATTGCTCAGGTACTCCCTTATCCACTGGAGCACCTTACCAGCTACACCTGCCTGTCTCTCCTGCTTATGTACCAGCCTCTTATGCGGTACTGTGTCAAAGGCTTTCTTACAATTCAAGAAAATGCAGTCCGCCCAGCCTTCTCTTTCTTGCTTAATCTTTGTCACCTGGTCGTAGAATTCTATTAAGCCAGTCAGACAAGATTTACCCTCCCTGAACCCATGTTGGCGATTTGTCACGAAGTCCCTTCTCTCCAGATGTGTTACCAGGTTTTTTCTGACGATCTTCTCCAACCCCAGGGAGCCGGTCGGCCGAGCGGACAGCACACTGGACTTGTGATCCTGTGGTCCCGGGTTCGATCCCGGGCGCCGGGGAGAAACAATGGGCAGAGTTTCTTTCACCCTATGCTCCTGTTACCAAGCAGTGAAATAGGTACCTGGGTGTTATTCAGCTGTCACGGGCTGCTTCCTGGGGGTGGAGGCCTGGTCGAGGACCGGGCCGCGGGGACACTAAATCCCCGAAATCATCTCAAGATAACCTCTTGCATGGTATACAAGTCAAGGACACTGGCCTGTAGTTCAGTGTCTCTTGCCTGTCGCCCTTTTTGTATAATGGGACCACATTCGCCGTGTTCCATATTTCTGGTAGGTCTCCCGTCTCCAGTGACCTACTATACACTATGGAGAGTGGCAAGCAAAGTGTCTCTGCACACCCTTTCAGTACCCATGGTGAGATCCCGTCTGGACCAACAGCCTTTCTAACATCCAGATCCAGCAGGTGTCTCTTGACCTCCTCTCTCGTAATTTCGAACACTTCCAAGGCCGCCTGGTTTACCTCCCTTTCTCCTAGCACAGTGACCTCTCCCTGCTCTATTGTGAACACCTCCTGGAACCTCTTGTTGAGTTCTTCACACACCTCTTTGTCATTCTCTGTATTCCTGTCCTCGCCTGTTCTAAGTCTCAATACCTGTTCCTTCACTGTTGTTTTCCTTTTGATGTGACTGTGGAGTAGCTTTGGTTCGGTCTTGGCTTTAATTGAAATATCATTTTCATAACTTTTCTCTGCTTCTCTTCTCACCCTGACGTACTCATTACTGGTTCTCTATTATCTCTTTCTGCTTTCTGGTGTTCTGTGTGTGTGTACTCACCTAGTTGTACTCATCTAGTTGTGTTTGCGGGGGTTGAGCTCTGGCTCTTTGGTCCCGCCTCTCAACCGTCAATCAACAGGTGTGCAGATTCCTGAGCCTATTGGGCTCTATCATATCTACACTTGAAACTGTGTATGGAGTCAGCCTCCACCACATCACTTCCTAATGCATTCCATTTGTCAACCACTCTGACACTAAAAGAGTTCTTTCTAATATCTCTGTTGCTCATTTGGGCGCTCAGTTTCCACCTGTTTCCCCTTGTGCGTGTTCCCCTTGTGTTAAATAGCCTGTCTTTATCTACCCTATCAATTCCCTTCAGAATCTTGAATGTGGTGATCATGTCCCCCCTAACTCTTCTGTCTTCCAGCGAAGTGAGGTTTAATTCTCATAGTCTCTCCTCGTAGCTCATACCTCACAGCTCGGGTACTAGTCTGGTGGCAAACCTTTGAACCTTTTCCAGTTTAGTGTTATCTTTGACTAGATATGGACTCCATGCTGGGGCTGCATACTCCAGGATTGTTCTGACATATGTGGTATACAAAGTTCAGAATGATTCTTTACACAATTTTCTGAATGCCGTTCGTATGTTGGCCAGCCTGGCATATGCCGCTGATGTTATCCTCTTGATATGTGCTGCAGGAGACAGATCTGGCGTGATATCAACCCCCAAGTCTTTTACTTTCTCTGACTCTTGAAGAATTTCCTCTCCCAGATGATACCTTGTATCTGGCCTCCTGCTCCCTACACCTATCTCCATTACATTACATTTGGTTGGGTTAAACTTTAACAACCATTTGTTCGACCATTCCTTCAGCTTGTCTAGGTCTTCTTGAAGCCTCAAACAGTCCTCATCTGTTTTAATCCTTCTCATAATTTTAGCATCGTCCGCAAACATTGAGAGAAATGAATCTATACCCTCCGGGAGATCATTTACATATATCAGAAACAAGATAGGACCGAGTACAGAGCCCTGTGGGACTCCACTGGTGACTTCTCGCCAATCGGAGGTCTCACCTCTCACCGTAACCCTCTGCTTCCTATTGCTTAGGTACTCCCTTATCCACTGGAGCACCTTACCAGCTACACCGGCCTGTCTCTCCAGCTTATGTACCAGCCTCTTATGCGGTACTGTGTCAAAGGCTTTCCGACAATCCAAGAAAATGCAGTCCGCCCAGCCCTCTCTTTCTTGCTTAATCTTTGTCACCTGATCGTAGAATTCTATTAAGCCTGTGAGGCAAGATTTACACTCCCTGAACCCATGTTGGCGATTTGTCACGAAGTCCCTTTTCTCCAGATGTGTTACCAGGTTTTTTCTCACGATCTTCTCTATCACCTTCCATGGTATACAAGTCAAGGACACTGGCCTGTAGTTCAGTGCCTCTTGTCTGTCGCCCTTTTTCTATATTGGGACCACATTCGCCGTGTTCCATATTTCTGGTAGGTCCCCCGTCTTCAGTGACTTACTATACACTATGGAGAGCGGCAAGCAAAGTGCTTCTGCACACTCTCTCAGTATCCATGGTGAGATCCCGTCTGGACCAACAGCCTTTCTAACATCCAGATCCAGCAGGTGTCTCTTGACCTCCTCTCTCGTAATTTCGAACTCTTCCAAGGCCGCCTGGTTTACCTCCCTTTCTCCTAGCACAGTGACCTCACCTTGTTCTATTGTTAAAACCTCCTGGAACCTCTTGTTGAGTTCTTCACACACCTCTCTGTCATTCTCTGTATACCTGTCCTCGCCTGTTCTAAGTCTCAATACCTATTCTTTCACTGTTGTTTTCCTTCTGATGTGACTGTGGAGTAGCTTTGGTTCTGTCTTGGCTTTGTTTGCTATATCATTTTCAAAACTTTTCTCTGCTTCTCTTCTCACCCTGACGTACTCATTCCTGGTTCTCTGGTATCTCTCTCTGCTTTCTGGTGTTCTGTTATTCCGGAAGTTCCTTCACGCCCTTTTGTTCAGTTTCTTCGCTTCCATACATGCCCTATTATACCATGGGTTCTTCTGTTGCTTCTCGGATTTTTCCCTTTGGGCCGGGATGAACCTGTTTACTGGCTCCTGACAACTTTGGGTAACATAGTTCATCATACCCTGTACAGACTTATCTCTGAGGTCTGTGTTCCAAGGTATTTCCCTTAGGAAACTTCTCATCTGTTCATAATTTCCCTTTCGGTATGCCAGCCATTTGATTCCTAGTTCTTTTTTGGGGGAGATAATTCCTAGCTCTACCAGGTGTGTGTGTGTGTGTGTGTGTGTGTGTGTGTGTGTGTGTGTGTGTGTGTGTGTGTACTCACCTAGTTGTACTCACCTAGTTCTGCTTGCCGGGGTTGAGCTCTGGCTCTTTGGTCCCGCCTCTCAACCGTCAATCAACAAGTGTACAGGTTCCTGAGCCTATTGGGCTCTATCATATCTACACTTAAAACTGTGTATGGAGTCAGCCTCCATCACATTACTTCCTAATGCATTCCATTTGTCAACCACTCTGACACTAAAAAGTTCTTTTTTAGTGTGTGTGTGTGTGTGTGTGTGTGTGTGTGTGTGTGTGTGTGTGTGTGTGTGTGTGTGTGTGTGTGTGTGTGTGTGTGTGTGTGTGTGTGTGTGTACTCACCTATTTGTACTCACCTATTTGTGCTTGCAGGATCGAGCATTGACTCTTGGATCCCGCCTTTCCAGCTATCGGTTGTTTACAGCAATGACTCCTGTCCCATTTTCCTATCATACCTAGTTTTAAAAGTATGAATAGTATTTGCTTCCACAACCTGTTCCCCAAGTGCATTCCATTTTTCCACTACTCTCACGCTAAAAGAAAACTTCCTAACATCTCTGTGACTCATCTGAGTTTCCAGTTTCCACCCATGTCCCCTCGTTCTGTTATTATTACGTGTGAACATTTCATCTATTTCCACTTTGTCAATTCCCCTGAGTATTTTATATGTCACTATCATATCTCCTCTCTCCCTTCTTTTCTCTAGTGTCGTAAGGTTCAGTTCCTTCAGCCGCTCTTCATATCCCATCCCTCGTAACTCTGGGACAAGCCTCGTCGCAAACCTCTGAACCTTCTCCAGTTTCTTTATGTGTTTCTTCAGGTGGGGGCTCCATGATGGCGCGGCATACTCTAAGACGGGTCTCACGTAGGCAGTGTAAAGCGCCCTAAAAGCCTCCTCATTTAGGTTTCTGAATGAAGTTCTAATTTTCGCCAGTGTAGAGTATGCTGCTGTCGTTATCCTATTTATATGTGCCTCAGGAGTTAGATTAGGTGTCACATCCACTCCCAGGTCTCTTTCTCGAATCGTTACAGGTAGGCTGTTCCCCTTCATTGTGTACTGTCCCTTTGGTCTCCTGTCACCTGATCCCATTTCCATAACTTTACATTTACTGGTGTTAAACTCCAGTAGCCATTTCCCTGACCATCTCTGCAGCCTTTTTAAGTCCTCTTGGAGGATCCTACAATCCTCGTCTGTCACAACTCTTCTCATTACTTTTGCGTCATCCGCAAACATTGACATGTATGATTCCACATGTATGAATGACATGTATGATGATTGTGTGTGTGTTTGTGTGTGTGTGTGTGTTTCCTTTTATCTCACAGCAAGGAGGGGGAGATGTGGAAAGATACCTATATTAACACATTATTCAGTTTCCAAGTCAGCTCACGAGTGAGGTTCCTTAAATGCCTCCTTCTCTAAGAAGATTACAAGATTACTATTATATTCTGTGTGTATGTATTTTGTGTGTGTGTGAGTGTATTTGAGTGTATTCACCTAGATGTTCATACCTAGATGTGCTTATAGGGGTTGAGCAGGCTCCTAGCACCACCTTTCGAAAGTTTGTAGTAACTCATGCAATAATGAGATTAATGACATGACTCCTTTCTAACGCTTTTATCATATTTGCATTAACAATTTTAATTCGAATTATTATAGGCGTCCTCCATAGTTTGATGTATCAGAAATACATGTCGTCTTTATTTTGAGTTTAATCCTATAAATAAACTAACTCAAAGTAATCGTTTCAGAGTAGGAAAAAAAATCTGGAATGAGGCTACATGGGTGCTCACTGAGGCAGACTCCTAAGGCACGCCCCTGTCGCCTCACTTGGTTGTCACCCGCTACAGCGTGTATTTGTGTTGCAGACTGCTAAAGTCAGCGCCAATCACTACTCAGAACATTTGAATACCAGTGTCTTTGCCCTAAGATATTACTGGAGGTGTAGAACAGCCTATCAAACTATAATTAAACTGTATAAAGTGGAGAAAGGGCTCCAGTGTTTACACCAACGCTGACAGGCCTGTCTATACCACAGCTCGAAACTTCACTTCACCTCTAAATATAGTGCATAGATCACATCAAGAGTGATATTAGGTCTCACAACTGTTAAACATAAGGCAGGTCTTCAATTCAGCAAATGAATGAGTACTAATGATCACATGTTAATTAACTGGATCCAATTTATAACTAATTGCGTTATTAACCGTTCTTCTTTAACTGAAATTCGTTAAGAAGCAGACCTTAAGCCCAAAATAACGTTAGTAACTTTTAATATAGTTTGTTTATCATAATCCTGAAAGATTCTTGACTGAGTATATCAAATACAAGAATTGTGAGTCCTAGTTAAATCTTATTAGGTCTTATCAACAGATAAGCTATGGCATCAAGATTTATATATTAATACCTTGTTATATTTATCATTGAATACCATTTATCCAATGATAGTAAATTTAATAAAAATTAATAGGTCATAACCACTACAAAAGTGAGCTGGACTACGCAGTGGTAATGTACATTTTAGTAGCCAGCCTATTTAGCTGTATTTGTTTGTATTATTATTCTAGTCAAATATATATGTATTCCTATGTCGTAAGCCATCAACATGTAACTTGAGCAGTGACAGAGACCGGTATTCTATTACATATGCAGTCTACTTCATTGGAGCTTGGCTCATAAACAGTCTAGACTCCAGATTACAGATAAGCACACTTTTATTTACTTTTTAGTGCATGCAAATTTAGTTTAATTTTTATTATAATTTATTAAGGTTTGACTACCAAGTCTAACGCTACTAGAGGCATAATTAGGCTAATATCAGCAGCATATTCTACAGTTGGAAAAGTCAGAACATCATTCGGGTACCTACATAAAGAGGCATTTAGATATCTGTACACCGTCTACATGACTCCAGTTCAAGAGTATGTTGAACATCGTTGAACTCCTATCTCAAATAATTCATAAAGAAGCCAGAAAAGGCAAAGGCAAAGTAGATCCAAGGCTGCCGTCAGTAGTTCCAAGGCAGCGTTCAGTAGGACCTAAGCAACTGTCACGAGAAGACGTACTTTTCGCAGCAGTAAATGCTGTACTGTGACAACAGTAATAGATGCCATGACGTCCCCTAAAGCTCTGTACCAACTTTGCCATACACTTAGGTCAGAAATCGCCAGGCTGAGGGTGAATAGATATAAGACAGAATTATGTTTAACGAAAGCCTGACGTTGCTCACCAGGAAAGCTGAAAAGTGGTGGGCAAAAGGGAAACCTTGGCCCACGACCATGAATGGCGACCAAAGCATCAAGAAAACATTGGTTAGGTCGTCGAATACCTCTGTTTTGCAGGAGGTGAATTTCTGAGGTAATGACGATAGGAAAAAAATGAACGCCTTAACAAGAAAGGAGTATGTTGGTTGCAGGGGATTCATAGCTGCATATATGGATAGGATTTTTAGATCTAGGGATACAAGAAATATAATTAGAGTATATTTTCCGGGACTAAGGGTGAGTGATAGAAATGAATAGAATGATAAATTAATTGTCAGGAATGGGATGAAGCCATTGCCTGTCACTCAGCATGTGGAAAGGATATTTGCCAAGTGATGGCAAATGATCTTGACATGTGGATGTCAAGATCATTGGTGTGATCCAGTGCCATCCACATCCACATCTTAATATAATATAATACAATATAATACATACGCCAAAAGGGCGTGCGTCTGAAGATAAAAAAAATTATGTAAAATGAAATGGGGGGAAAATCCGTCAAGATAACAACACCCTTAAGTTGTACTACACAAATAGTAGATGTTTTTTTAATTTAATTGACAATTGAAGTGCTCTCATTTATACAGAAGCAATAGGAATTATTGCACTAACTGAAACGTGGATGAATGTAAACACCAAAAAACTAATAGCTGAATATAAAATTAAAGCTCAAAAATATTTTAACTGAGAATATACAGGGGAAAAAAAGTAGCAACACATGTTGGGAAACTTTAAATGAAGTGTCAAAAAAAGGATCAAAACTAAGCCACACACGGAAACTATCTGGAAAGAATTAGGTTAAATAAAAACTGGTATAATAATAGTAGTTATATACTACCCACCAAATTTTGACCAACTGGAAGCAAATATATGAGATGACATATATATGATTTCTAAGTTAAGCAGTATTTACATTTGACATTGATTTTAATCGAATGACCTGGACTAACAAAACAGGGAATAATGAGGCAGATTTTGTAGAATTAGTTGAGGATTACTTCCTTACACACCACATTAATGAGCTAACACAAGAAAATGGTATTTTAGACTTACCATATCATGAGGTTATTTTTTAATTCTAAGCATAGTAAAAGCCGGGAGCGAATTGCACTATATAAAAAGCTGACAGTATACAATGAGCGAACGTCTCGAGTGGTATAAACCAATGTCTCAAAAATATTGCTTTACCTACGCAGTACTATTCATTGATAGTGGAACTCTTACATTTGTTAGATGACTATTTATGCGAGGGATGAGATTCATCTATCTGGAGGAGCGGTGCCATTTTTTTGCGGATTCATTTAAGGAAATTGTTTGCAATACTTCAGACAGTTTAATGAGGAGTGAATGAAAATACTAGGAGAGGGAGATATCTTTGGAAGGGGATAACAAAAGGTTTAAAACCAAAACAAATAATCTTACTCCACTGGGGACCAATACAGAAATTTTATAAATAAAAACATTGTATGCAAAAATGGAAATGAGATATAAATACAATATAAAAAGTTTGGGGAAACAAAGGTGCAGAAAGGAGTCAAACTTTATGCTTTATTTGTGATATCTCATAGCTTTATTTGAGATATCCATAGCTTTATTTTAGATATTCATTGCTTTAATTCAGATATGCCATAGTTTTATTTGAGATATCCTATAGTTATATTTGAAATACCTATAGCTTTATTTTAGACATAAATTGCTTTATTTGATAAGCCATAGCTTTATGATATCCCATAATTTTATTTAAGATACCCTTAGCTTTATTCCAGATATCCATTTTTTTATTTATTCAATATATAAATTAATTTGAGATATCCCACAGCTTAATAATAAATGTCCATTGATTTCCATTTGTAATTTCCATTGAAATTCTATTGATTTACTTGAGATAGCCCATATCTTTATTTGAGATATCCCATAGTGTTATTTGAAATATCCCATAGCTTTATTTGAATAATCCCATCGCTTTATATGAGATATCCCATAGCTTGATTTGTGATATCCCATCTCTGTATTTGAGATATCCATTATTTCTTTGAGATATTCACAGCCTTATTATTTCAAGTTATTCATAGATTTATATGATATAATCATAGCTTTATTTGATATAATCCATTGCTTTGAGATATCCCTTAGCTTTATTTGAGATATTTCGGTACTTTATATGAGATATCCCATAATTTGTTTGAGAGATCCCATAGCTTTTTTTGATAACCCATTCTTTATTTCAGATATTCGTTACTTTATCTGAAATATCTCATAGCTTTATTTGAGATATCCATAAATTTATTTGAGATATCCATAAATTTATTTGAGATATCCAACAGTTTCATTTAAGATATTCCATAACTTTTTTCTTAGATATCCCAATGCTTTGTTTGAGATATTCCTTATATTTAGTTGAGATATCACATAGTTTTATTTGATATATCCCATTACTTTATTTGAGATATCCTGAGAGTTATATTTAATATTCATTGTTTCTTTGAGATAATCACAGCCTTATCTAAGTTATCCATAGATTTATTGAGATATTCATACTTATATTTGATAAAAGCAATTTCTTTAATTGAGAAAACTCATTGCTTTATTTTATAAAAATCCTTGCTTAATTTGAGACATCATTGCTTTATTTGTGATATTTCGGTACTTTATATAAGATATCCCATAATTTTATTTGAGCTGTCCCACAGCTTTATTTGAGATATCCCATAACTTTTTTTGAGATATTCCATAGCTTTATTTGAGATGTTGTATCCTCTGAATGGGAGGAATTTAACACCTAAAGTGCCCAAAGCACAGCTGTATTGAGAACAATGAAACAACATTTTGAATAAAAATCGGTTCTAAAGTTAATATTTCTTTGGTGCAGAACAAAGCGTTGATGGCAAGAATGTTTGCAACACTTACCACTTCTCCGGTACTGCCACGTTTATATGATATCATGCTCTTCCCGTTGTAAAAACACCCAATACCTGTATAAGGAATAATTGTTATAGCCATATTGTTTATTGTGAATATTATTAAGTTATTTTTAATGTTATATTTTTGTTTATATTTCAAAATTTACAGTAGCAAGATATTGATATACTCTGCATTTTGTAATTTAATTCTGCTCTATGACTAAATTTACTATTGAAACTCATACAATAGAAACTTGAGCTTTCATAACCTCATTTTTCATAAAGACTCCAATTACTCTACGAAGATCTTGCTGCTTCTGCCTAATAATCTGCCTTAAAGAAACTTATAAAAATATACATAAATGTCTCCTCTCATGGGTCCTTATCTAAAACGACTAATGTATGTATAAAGTCTACGACATACCCCAGCATCCGTGGGGCTAAGAGCTTGATGACTAGATTTGGTGCTTATTTAATGATTGATATCGATACACGTTTGTCTTTTCCAAGAAAAGTGTTTTCGCCTGATGCTATTCTAGTGTTCCTGAAGAAAGTTTTTAAATTTTGAGTGCAATATTTTCTGCTATTTGACAAAATACTTGTAATTTCTCTTTGTGGGGATACTACTTTTCCTGGCTGCAAGCAACGTTACCAATTTGCATATCGCACACAGCTCACAAAAAAAGCTATTAAAATCCTACAACTACCAGAGCATGGGGTACACCTCGCCGAGTCGGACCTGACTGTGGATGGTCCGGCTGGCTCAGGCAAGTGTTCACCTGGTCAAAATTAATTTTGGTTGAGAGAATCCATAAATAAAAACCATAAATAGAATCATGGGACTTAATAAGCATTTACAGGTGTTAAAGACACTAGAAGCAATTATATTTGCTGAAGACACCAATGCGAGTAATTATGTCTTTGAAGTGGTTTCACGGAAACAAGTGTAAAAATTTATGTAATATAAATTTATTAAAGAGCTTAGTTGTTAATATGCAGGGGTCTTGATTACTCTTGATTGGAGTCGGTTAAAAATAAATTCTATTAGAGAGTCTAACTGATCGATAATGGTTCCTTTTGGAACAAAACCTCATTTCGCACTTGTCAAGGTGACCAGTCAATTAACTGTACTCACTTAATTGTACTCACCTAATTGTGCTTGCGGGGGTTGAGCTTTGGCTCTTTGGTCCCGCCTCTCAACCGTCAATCAACTGGTGTACAGATTCCTGAGCCTACTGGGCTCTATCATATCTACATTTGAAACTGTGTATAGAGTCAGCCTCCACCACATCACTTCCTAATGCATTCCATTTATTAACTACTCTGACACTGAAATTAGGACTGTGTGTCCTAATCACTGCCAGTATACAAAACTGGGGCGAAGGAGTTTAATAGGATGCTGGCAATCACGTATACATGAGCAATGAATCAAAATATTCGGTCAATGAGACAGGTCATTATCATGCACAAAAATACACATATGATCTGTCAATGAGACAGTTAATAAAACATAGAAGGTGGTAGCATAGGTGGTTAACACAAACAATACGAAACCCCCCCATCTCAACTGCTACCACATATCCACAGTACTGATCAACCAATTAGAACGTTGATGTATTGTTCATTACCTAACTCTGTAACCAGGTTATATCAAATACATTATATATATATATATATATATATATATATATATATATATATATATATATATATATATATATATATATATATATATGCAAACAAGCCTGAATGGTCCCCAGGACTATATACAACTGAAAACTCACACCCCAGAAGTGACTCGAACCCATACTCCCACAACTGGTATGTACAGGGACGCCTTAATCCGCTTGACCATCACGACCGGACATAAGGAAGTGATAGCCGAGGCTATATGAACCACTTCCCCGCCGGCACTCGGATGGTAATCTTGGGCATAGCATTTTATCAAATCACCTCATTCTTTGGGGCACACGTGAGGAACACAAATGCAAACAAGCCTGAATGGTCCCCAGGACTATATACAACTGAAAACTCACACCCCAGAAGTGACTCGAACCCATACTCCCACAACTGGTATGTACAGGGACGCCTTAATCCGCTTGACCATCACGACCGGACATAAGGAAGTGATAGCCGAGGCTATATGAACCACTTCCCCGCCGGCACTCGGATGGTAATCTTGGGCATAGCATTTTATCAAATCACCTCATTCTTTGGGGCACACGTGAGGAACACAAATGCAAACAAGCCTGAATGGTCCCCAGGACTATATACAACTGAAAACTCACACCCCAGAAGTGACTCGAACCCATACTCCCACAACTGGTATGTACAGGGACGCCTTAATCCGCTTGACCATCACGACCGGACATAAGGAAGTGATAGCCGAGGCTAT
>NC_091205.1:11621343-11626343 GCF_040958095.1 Procambarus clarkii | reverse complement strand
AGGTGAAGACCTCCTGGAATTTCTTATTCAGTTCCTCACACACTTCCTTGTCGTTTGTAGTGAATCCTTCTGCCCCTAACCTTAATTTCATAACCTGTTCCTTTACTGTTGTTTTTCTCCTGATGTGGCTATGCAGCAATTTAGGCTGAGTCTTTGCCTTGCTTGCGATGTCATTTTCGTATTGTCTTTCTGCCTCTCTTCTCATCCTAACATATTCATTCCTGGCATTCTGGTATCTTTATCTGCTCTCCAGTGTCCTGTTATTCCTATAGTTTCTCCATGCCCTTTTACTTTGCTGCTTAGCTAGCCTACATCTCTGATTAAACCATGGGTTTCTCATCTTCATTTCACTGTTTTCCTTTTGGACTGGGACAAACTTGTTTGCTGCATCCTTGCATTTTTGCGTGATGTATTCCATCATATCTTGGGCCGTCTTTTCCCTGAGCTCTGTTTCCCATGCTATATCTGCTAGGCATTTTCTTATCTCCTCATAGTTTCCCTTTCGGTATGCTAACCTTTTGGTTTCGGTATCCCTTCTCGAGTTCAATAACCCTTCTTCAATCAGGTACTCAAACACCAATACACTGTGGTCGCTCATTCCTACTGGGTCCTCAAAACTGATTTCTCTTATGTCAGAGTCGTTCAGGGTGAAAACCAGGTCGAGTCTCGCTGGTTCGTCGTTTCCTCTCATCCTTGTGGGTTCACTGACATGCTGGGTTAAAAAGTTTCTAGTCACCACCTCCAGTAGTTTGGCTCTCCACGTATCCTCGCCTCCATGCGGTTCCTTGTTCTCCCAATCAATCCTGCCGTGATTGAAGTCCCCCATGATGAGCAGGTGGGATCTATTTCTACAGGCAGAAGAGGCTGCCCTCTCAAATATAGTGTTAACTGCCATGTTGTTGCTTTCGTACTCTTGACTGGGTCTTCTGTCATTTGGTGGAGGATTATATATTACTGCTACTACTATCCTTGGTCCTCCCATTGTCATGGTGCCTGCTATGTAGTCTCTGAAACCCTCACAGCCCGGGATAGCCATCTCCTTAAAACTCCATTCCTTTCTCATGAGTAGGGCCACTCCTCCTCCTCCCCTACCTTCCCTCTCTTTCCTTATTATTGTGTACTCCTGGGGAAACACGGCATTCGTTATGATTCCAGAGAGTTTTGTTTCAGTGAGTCCAATTACATCTGGGTTCACTTCTTGTGCTCTTTCCCTTAGTTCACTTGCCTTGCTTGTGATCCCATCTATGTTCGAGTACATTGCCCTGAAACTAACTCTCTTCTGCTTCTCCTCTGGGGAGGACCTGTGGGGTCTGGGGTGAGCGGGAGCTGGGAGGATCTGGTATGGGGAGACTGGTGGAGGAGGAAGGGCTTGGGGGTGTAGGGGGGAGGGGGAGGGTAGGGGAAGTGGGTGAGGGGGGGGAGGGGGAGGGTAGGGGGAGTGGGTGAGGGGGGGAGGGGGAGGGTAGGGGGAGTGGGTGAGGGGGGGAGGGTTGGGGGGGTGGGTGAGAGGGGGAGGGTTGAGGGGGTGGGGTGATGGGGGAGAAAGGGGGGTTTGGGGGGGGCAATAAAGTGGGGAGGGCTTGGGGGGCGTGGGGGGAAAGGGAAGGCTGAGGTGGTTGAGGAAGAGGGGAGGGTTTTGGGGAGTGGTGGAGAGGGGAAGGTTTAGGTGGGGTGGGGGAGAGTGGGGAGCTTAGGGGGGTGGGGGAGAATGGAGGGCTTGTGGGTGGGAGGGACGGAAGGGCATGTGGGAGAAGGGAGGGCTTGGGGGATGGGGGAGAAGGGAGGTGACCAGACCACACACTAGAAATTGAAGAGACGACGACGTTTCGGTCCGTCCTGGACCATTCTCAAGTCGATTGTGGGGGAGGTCCTGGGGGGAGGGGGGGAGTGGGAGGAGGGGGTGAGTGGGAGGAGAGGGGTGGGGGGGGGGGGAGGGTGCCTTAGGTGGGTACTTAGTGGGGGGCTGACAGGGGTTGGGGCAGGTAGGGTGTCTGTTAGGTGGAATGAGGGGGTGGTGCCGCACTCCCTGTTTCTAATGCACTGTTTGAGGAGGGTTCCCCATTTCCCTCTGGGATTGCAGGGATTGGGGGTGTGGCTCCCTGATTCCTTTGTCTCTCCCTGCGCTCCTTCCTCGCGTCTGCTGCTTGCATTCTCTCTTCCCTTGTCATATCCCTCTGCAAGAATACTCTTTTGAACTTCTCTCCACTTGCTAGACAGCACTTCCTTTCTAATAGTTCCTCTTTCGCGATTTCGCTCATGAAAACCACCTTTATCATTCGGTCTCTGTCCTTGTTGTACTTTCCAAGCCTGAAAACCTTTTCAACATTTCGCTCAGCTCCCTCCATCCTTACCTCTTTAAGGATCTCTTTAATCATGTTTTTGTCCTTGTCTCTCCGCTCCTTTGGTCTGGTCCCTGTTTGCTCCTTAATGCCTGCTACTACTACTGCTCTATTTCTCTCTATCAGCCGGCTGGTACATCTAGCCGCTTCCTGAGAGGAAGCCACTTCCATGGCAACTTCCTTAACGGGAGACCTAGCTTCAGGGCTCGTTTTAAGTATTTCAGCAAATGAGAGCTGAGTGTGTGTGTGTGTGTGTGTGTGTGTCGTACCTAGTAGCCAGAACGCACTTCTCAGCCTAGTATGCAAGGCCCAATTTGCCTAGTAAGCCAAGTTTTCCTGAAATAAATATATTTTCTCTAATTTTTTTCTTATGAAATGATAGAGCTACCCATTTCATTATGTATGAGGTCAAATTTTTTTTATTGGAGTTAAAATTAACGTAGATATATGACCGAACCTAACCAACCTTACCTAACCTAACCTATCTTTACAGGTTAGGTAGCCGAAAAAGTTAGGTTAGGTTAGGTTAGGTAGATTAGGTAGTCGAAAAACAATTAATTCATGAAAACTTGGCTTATTAGGCAAATCGGGCCTTGCATAGTAGGCTGAGAAGTGCGTTCTGGCTACTAGGTAGGTACGACATATATATATATATATATATATATATATATATATATATATATATATATATATATATATATATATATATATATATATATATATATATATATGTGTGTGTGTGTGTGTGTGTGTGTGTGTCGTACCTAGTAGCCAGCACGCACTTCTCAGCCTAGTATGCAAGGCCCGATTTGCCTAGTAAGCCAAGTTTTTCTGAATTAATATATTTTCTCAAATTTTTTTCTTATGAAATGATAAAGCTACCCATTTCATTATGTATGAGGTCAATTTTTTTTATTGGAGTTAAAATTAACGTAGATATATGACCGAACCTAACCAACCCTACCTATTCTAACCTAACCTATTTTTACAGGTTAGGTTAGGTTAGGTAGCCGAAAAAGTTAGGTTAGGTTAGGTAGTCGAAAAACAATTAATTCATGAAAACTTGGCTTATTAGGCAAATCGGGCCTTGCATAGTAGGCTTAGAAGTGCGTTCTGGCTACTAGGTACGACATGTATATATATATATATATATATATATATATATATATATATATATATATATATATATATATATATATATATATATATATGTGTGTGTGTGTGTGTGTGTGTGTGTGTGTGTATAAGCCTTACGTAAGTCAACAAATAACCCAGTGTATTCACCTATTTGTGCTTGCGGGGATTGACCTCTGCACTTTCGGCTCGCCTCTCAACTGTCTATCAACTCTTTCTAACTACTAAGTAATTTTTTTCACACACACACACTCCCTCCCATGAAGCAGCCAGCAACAGCTGTCTAACTCCCAGTTACCTATTTACTGCTAGGTAACAGGAACATCAGGGTGAAAGAAACTCTGCCCAGTGTGTCTCCCTGGCACCGGGAATCGAACCCGGCTACAGGATTACGTGTACAGCGTGCTGTCCACTCAGCCCCAGTACACATTCAGCCCCGTAGTGTGGTACTTATTCATGCCGAGAGCTGCTTGTAAGAAGTTATGCATATTAAATAAGACATTGCTGGTACTTTTATGGGGTGTGAAACCATATTGACGAGAACTAAGTATACTCTATTCAACCAGGCAGGAGTAAAGTTGCTTGTATATTGGTTTTTCAAATATTTTGTAAAGGCTGGAGAGGATTGATACTGGTCTAAAAAAAATTATTTCAGTGAGATCAACATTTTTATGTATTGGGATCACTCTGGCCTTCTTTAAAATATCTTGGAAGGTTCGAAGCTCAAGGGAATTGTTGTAGAGCAATACATTGACAGCAGCTTCAAACCTCGCAACAGTTTTATAAATTAAGGTGGCAATTTTATGAAGGTTACTTGATATAGTTTTAAGTGACATGATTAAATGTAAGTTTGTCTTAATTAATTTATTTATTCATAAGGACAATGCGTGGTGAGGATGATTACATTGATGAAGAGAAAGTGGTTAAGAGTAGGGATGGTGGTGAATGATTGGAGAAGAGGAGAAGGAAAGGAAAAGTGGTGAAGAGTAGGAAAGATGGTGAAGGGTAAGGAATTTGGTAAAGGATAGAAAAGTAGATGAAGGGTAAACTATTAAAATTGTTCATGTATAGCACAAATATCAATATAATTTTACTCACAAACACGATAGTAGTTTAAGAAGTTTTCATCGCCAAGGAAGAAGAGGTCACAGTCACTGAGGCCTTTACAATTGAAGACAGTGGAGAAGTTGGTGGAGGACAGACTGGCTGGAAGTTTCCTGATGATGTGACCTCTTGGGTCACCGGTGGTCGTCACGTCTGCCAGTGGAACAACAATTAAGAAACATTCTAAATTTTCTTGTTGAAAGTTAGTACCATCATCATAATAACTAAGAATGCATATAACCCGAGATATGTTATCCGAGCTTAATAGATAGTCACCTAAGGTCTGTGTTCAAACTGATGGTCACCTGAGGTAGAGTGTGGTCTATACCTTACACCCCAACTTCAGCAACACATAGAAATCACACTAAAGTTATATAAATCAATGAAAAGTACCACTTGGGTTGTGAGGTGGCAATGGTAGAG
>NC_091205.1:11613196-11620843 GCF_040958095.1 Procambarus clarkii | reverse complement strand
CTCTCTCTCTCTCTCTCTCTCTCTCTCTCTCTCTCTCTCTCTCTCTCTCTCTCTCTCTCTCTCTCTCTCTCTCTCTCTCCTCTCTCTCTCTCTCTCTCTCTCTCTCTCTCTCTCTCTCTCTCTCTCTCTCTCTCTCTCTCTCTCTCTCTTTCTCTCTCTCTCTCTCTCTCTCTCTCTCTCTCTCTCTCTCTCTCTCTCTCTCTCTCTCTCTCTCTCTCTCTCTCTCTCTCTCTCTCTCTCTCTCTCTCTCTCTCTCTCTCTCTCTCTTTCTCTCTCTCTGCTCTCTCTCTTGCTCTCTCTAGCTCTCTCTCTCTCTTGCTCTCTTGCTCTCTCTTTCTCTCTCTCTGCTCTCTCTCTTGCTCTCTCTAGCTCTCTCTCTCTCTTGCTCTCTTGCTCTCTCTCTCTCTCTCTCTCTCTTGCTCTCTCTCTTGACAAGGGGCAAAATGGCAGGAGGACGCAATTGGGACACAGGAAACAGCCAGAGTGACCAAACGAAGGAAATGTTAACCCAAGTTCTGGAGGAATTCAGGAGGGAGATGCATGAAATGAGGATTACAATTAACAACCTGCAAAGTGAGCTGACATCAGCAAGGGAGGAGATCAAATCCCTCACAGAGAAAAATAAAGAGACCGAGCATCAGATTATCATCCAAAGGGAAGGTGGGAATGTTACATTGGAAGGAATTGCCTCTGTACCTGAAACATTTGCGGATATACTGAAAAAGAGCTCAGAAGCAATGGCCACAGTGAGGGAGGTAGCCATGCAAGCTGCTACCTCACAGGAAGCAGCAAGGTGCACCACTCAACTGCTGGAGAGAAAAAGATCAGTGGTAGTTGTAGGCATCAAAGAATAGGAAGGATCCAACAGGCAAGAATGGAATAGCAAGGATAGAGAGGCAGAACATAGGCTACTGAAGGGGTTACAGATGGAAGGGGCTGAACAAAACACTGAGAAGGTTTTCAGGTTGGGCTGGTACAACAAGGACAGAAACCGACTTGTAAAAGTGGTGTTTACAAACAAAACCACGAAGGAGGATATTCTCAAAAGGAAGAGTCGTCTGCAGCATGTGGAGGGATACAAAAACGTATTCCTGCAGAGGTACAGGACGAAGGAGGAGAGAGAGCCAGGGCAGCAGAGGCAAGGAGGAAGCGCAGGGAGAGAGGAGCAAACCAGGAAATCACAGCCCCCAACACAACAGTCCTAGAGACAAGAGGGGAACCCACGACCAGCATCCCAGCAACACCAGAAGGGAGGGCAACACCACCACCACCCCCCTCTGCATAGAAACGCTCCCTTCACCTCACCCTACCTGCCCCCACCCAACCTTCCCTCCCCCCCACCCCATTCTGACCCTGTCACCCCTTCCCCATTCCCGTCATGTCCCCCCTCTCACCTTTCCCATCTGTCTCCCCTCCCCTTCACCCCATACCCTCCCTATCCCTCCTCTCCCTCACCCTGAATCCTCCATGTCCCCCCTATCTCCTTAACCCAAACCCTACCTGTCCCCCCTTCCCTTAAACCCTCACCCCCCACCTCAAAATCCTCTGAGACCCTGCAAACCACCTCACAGATCTTCTCACCCACGGAACAGCTTCCCACACCAGCAGAATGCTCGCCAAGAAAGGGACAAGAAAATGAACAGAAGAAAGAGAGCTTCAAGGCAATGTACACTAACATAGATGGGATTACAAATAAAACAAGTGAACTCGGAGAATGGGCACTAGAAGAAAACCCAGACATAATAGCAGTCACAGAAACAAAGCTAACGAAAACTATAACAAATGCAGTGTTTCCACAGGGCTATTATGTAGTGAGAAAAGAGAGAGAAGGGAGAGGAGGTGGTGTAGCTTTGCTACTAAGAGAAGGTTTGAGTTTCGAAGAGATGGTAATTCAGAACTGTGAATGTTTCAGTGACTACATATCAGGCACCATAGCAACTGGAGGACAGAAAATTATAGTAGTAGTCAATATAACCCCCCACCGAATGACAGAAGACCCAGACAGGAATATGATAGAAACAACTTGAACACCATCAATATAATAGAGATAGCAGCTTCAGTGGCTAGCAGGAACGGATCCAGACTACTAATCATGGGAGACTTCAACCATGGGAAGATAGATTGGGGGAACAAAGACCCACATGGACGCCCAGACACATAGAGAGCTAAGCTGCTGGATGTGGCAACAAGAAACTTTCTAAGTCAACACGTCAAGGGACTGACAAGAATGAGAGGAGGGGATGAACCAGCCTTGCTTAATCTGATATTTACCCTAAATGAGTCGGATATAAGGGAAGTTAAGTTGGAAGCCCCCTTGGGAATGAGTGATCATAGTGCATTGAGCCTTGAGTACCTGGTTGAGCTAGGAATTATCACCCCCAAAAAAGAACTGGGAAACAAACGGCTGGCGTACCGAAAGGGAAACTATGGGGCGATGAATAAATTCCTATGGGATATACATTGGGACACAGAACTCGTTACGAAGTCCATACAAAACATGATGGACTATGTCACCCAAAAATGTCATGAGGCTGTAAGCAGGTTTGTCCCAGCCCGACAGGAAAAAACAGAGAACAAAGGAAGAAACCGTGGTTTAATAGGGAATGTATGAAAGCAAAGGAGCTGAACAAAAGGGCATTGAGGAACTTTCGTAATATCAGAACACCAGAAAGTAGAGAGAGATACCAGAGAACCAGGAACGAGTATGTTAGTGTGAGAAGAGCAGCTGAGAAAAGGTATGAAAATGATATAGCTAATAAAGCCAAGACCGAACCAAAGCTACTACACAGTCACATCAGTAAGAAGATAACAGTGAAGGAACAGGTGATGAAACTTAGGGTGGGCGAGGACAGGTACACAGAGAATGACAAAGAGGTGTGTGAAGAACTCAACAAAAGGTTCCAGAAGGTCTTTACAATAGAACAGGGAGAAGTCATGGCGCTGGGAGAGGTGGCAGCAAACCAGGTGACCTTGGAGAGGTTCGAAATTACAAGAGATGAGGTCAAGAAGCACCTATTGGAGCTGGATGTGAGAAAAGCTGTTGGGCCGGACGGAATCTCACCATGGGTATTGAAAGAGTGTGCAGGAGAACTTTGCTTGCCACTCTCCATAGTGTATAGTAGGTCACTGAAAACGGGAGACCTACCAGAAATATGGAAGACTGCTAATGTTTTACCAATATACAAAAAGGGTGACAGAGAAGAGGCACTGAACTACAGGCCAGTGTCCTTGACTTGTATACCATGCAAGGTGATGGAGAAGATTGTGAGAAAAAACCTGGTAACAAATCTGGAGAGAAGAGACTTCGTGACAACCCATCAACATGGGTTCAGGGAGGGTAAATCTTGCCTTACAGGATTGATAGAATTCTACGATCAGGTGACAAAGATTAAGCAAGAAAGAGAAAGACGGGTGGACTGCATTTTTTTGGACAGTCGTAAAGCCATTGACAGTCCCCCGTAAAAGGTTGATGCATAAGCTGGAGAAACAGGCAGAAGTAACTGGTAGGGCGCTCCAGTGGATAAGGGAGTACCTAAGCAATAGGAAGCAGTGACTTACAGTGAGGGGTGAGATCTCAGATTGGCGTGAAGTCACCAGTGGAATCCCACAGGGCTCTGTTCTCGGACCTATCCTGTTTCTGATATACGTAAATGATCTCCCAGAGCATATAGACTCATTCCTCTCAATGTTTGCTGACGACGCCAAAATTATGAGAAGGATTAAGACAGAGGAGGACAGCTTGAGGCTTCAAGATGACCTGGACAAGCTGCAGGAATGGTCGAACAAATGGTTGTTAGAGTTTAACCCAAGCAAATGTAATGTAATGAAGATAGGGGTAGGAAGCAGGAGACCAGATACAAGGTATCATTTGCGAGATGAAATACTTCAGGATTCATAGAGAGAAAGACCTTTGGGTTGACATCACGCCAGACCTGTCCCCTGAAGCTCATATCAAGAGGATAACATCAGCAGAATATGCCAGGTTGGCTAACATAATAACGGCATTTAGAAACTTATGTAAGGAATCTTTCAGAACATTATATACCACATATGTCAGACCAATCCTGGAGTATGCGGCTCCAGCATGGAGTCCATATGTAGTCAAGCATAAGACTAAACTGGAAAAGGTTCAAAGGTTTGCCACCAGACTAGTACCCGAGCTGAGAGGCATGAGCTACGAGGAGAGACTACGGGAATTAAACCTCACTTCGTTGGTAGACAGAAGAGTTTGGGGGGGACATGATCACCACATTCAAGATTCTCAAGGGAATCGACAGGGTAGATAAAGACAGGTTATTTTACATAAGGGGCACACGCACTAGGTAGATACAGGTGGAAACTGATTGCCCAAATGAGCCACAGAGATATTAGAAAGAACTTTTTTAGCGTCAGAGTGGTTGACAAATGGAATGCATTAGGATGTGATGTGGTGGAGGCTGACTCCTTATACAGTTTCAAGTGTTGATATGATAGAGCCCAATAGGCTCAGGAATCTGTACACCTGTTGATGGACGGTTGAGAGGCGGGACCAAAGAGCCAGAGCTCAACCCCTGCAAACACAATTTGGTGAGTACAACTAGGTGAGTACACAGGAACCTGTTTCAGGAACCTGTACACCTGTTGATTGACGGTTGAGAGGCGGGACCAAAGAGCCAGAGCTAAACCCCCGCAAGCACAATTAGGTGAGTGCACACACACACACACTCACACACACACACACACACACACACACACTTCACTCTGAATGACTCCGACATAAGGGAAATTGACTTCGAAGCCCCAGTAGAAATGAGCGATCACAGTGTACTGACGTTTGGGTATCTGGTCGAAGAAGGGCTAAAGTATTCGAGAAAGGAAACTGAAAGCGAAAGGCTAGCATTCCGTAAAGGAAATTACGAGGAGATAAGAAAATTCCTAATGGATGTAACATGGGAATCAGAGCTAAAGGGAAAGACGGCCCAAGACATGATGGAATACATCACACAGAAATGCAAGGAGGCAGGAGAAAAGTTTATCCCGGCCCAAAAGGTAAAAACTTAAATGCAGATGAAATTAAACCATGGGTTAAACCCATGGTTTAACCAGAGATGTAGGCTATCTAAGCAACAAAGTAAATGAGCATGGAAAAACTATAGAAATAACAGGACACTTGAGAGCAGAGAAGGTTACCAGAGAGCCAGGAAAGAATACGTCAGTGTGAGAAGAGAGGCAGAAGGGCAACATGAAAACGACATAGCAAGTAAGGCTAAGACCCAACCCAAATTGCGGCACACCCACATCAGGAGAAAGGCAACAGTGAAGGAACAGGTAATGAAACTGAGGATAGGGGCAGACAGATTCACTACAAAGAAGTGTGTGAGGAACTCAATATGAAATTCCAGGAAGTCTTCACATTAGAGCAAGGAGAAGTTTCAGAGATAGGAGAAGGAAAAATTAACCAGTCACCACTAGAGGAATTTGAGATTACCAGTGGAGATGTATGGAAGCTTTTGCTAGAGTTGGATGTGACAAAGGCTATAGGCCCAGATGGAATATCCCAATGGATACTAAATTAAGGAGCAGAAGCACTGTGCCTGCCACTCTCCATGGTGTATAACAAATCACAGGTAACAGGTAAACTCCCAGAAATTTGGAAGGCGTCAAACGTGGTCCCGTTATACAAGAAGGGGGATAGACAGAAGGCATAGATCTACAGGCCAGTGTCCCTAACTTCCATACCATGCAAACTAATGCTGAAAATTGTACGGAAAAAGCTAGTCGAACACCTGGAGCGAAGAAACTTTGTCACAACACCAACATGGTTTCAGGGATAGCAAGTCATGCCTCACAGGATTAATTGAATTCTATGATGACACAACAAGAACCAGGCAAGAAAGAGAGGGGTTGAACAGACTGCATATTTTTGGATTGCCAGAAAGCCTTTGACACAGTGCCACACCAGAGACTAGTGCGAAAGCTGGAGGTGCAGGCAGGAGTGAAAGAAAAGGTACTCCATTGGATAAGTGAGTACCTAAGTAACTGAAGGCAGCGAGTCACTGTGCAAGGTGAGGTATCAGATTAGCGAGACGTCACTAGTGGGGTACCGCAGGGTTCAGTCCTTGGACCCATACTGTTTCTTATACATGTAAATGATCTTCCATACGGTATAGAATAATTCCTTTCATTGTTTGCTAATGATGTAAAAATTATGAGGAGGATTAAGACGGAGGAAGACAGTATGAGACTACAAGATGACCTAGACAGACTGCATGAATGGGCCAACAAATGGCCACTAAAGTTCAACCCGGGTAAATGTAAGGTAATGAAACTCGGCAGTGGAAACAGGAGACCAGACGCAGGATACAGAATGGGAGATGAAGTTCTTTATGAAACGGACAGAGAGAAGGATCTAGGAGTTGATATGACACCAACCCGGTCTCCAGAAGCCCACATCAAAAGAATAACATCGGCGTTTGTGAGACTGGCTAACATCAGAACTGCCTTCAGGAACCTGTGTAAGGAATCATTCAGAACCTTGTACACAGCATATGTAAGACCAATCATGGAGTATGCAGCCCCAGCATGGAGCCCGTACCTTGTCAAGCTCAAGACAAAGCTGGACAAAGGCTGAGGTATGCCTATAGTATGCCACTAGGCTTGTCCCAAAACTAAGAGGCATGAGTTACGAGGAAAAGCAGCGTGAATTGCACCTCACGACATTGGAAGACAGAAGAGTAAGAAGAGACGTGATCACTACCTTCAAAATTCTCAGAGGAATTGACAGGGTAGATAGGGATAAACTTTTTAACATGGGTGGTACGTGAACGTGGGGACTCAGGTAGAGACTGAGTACCAAAATGAGCCACAGGGACGTCAGCAAGAACTTTTTCATTGTCAGAGCAGTTAACAAATGGAATGCATTGGGCACTCATGTGGTGGAGGCTGACTCCATACACAGTTTCAAATGTAGATATGATAGAGCCCAGTAGGCTCAGGAATCTGTACATCAATTGATTAACGATTGAGAGGCTGAACCAAAGAGCCAGAGCTCAACCCTCCCAAGCACAACTAGGTGAGTACAACTAGGTGAGTACACACACACACACACACACACACACACACACACACACACACACACACACACACACACACACACACACACACACACACACACACACACACACACACACACACACAAACAAGAGCTTATGGACTATATTCAGGAAGAAATCAAAAAGAGCAGGGTAGCATGGGTAAGTGAGATAACTAGGCTTGCAACTGAATTTGGCAGGAATAAGGGAAGCATGGCAAGGGAAGGGGGAGTAGGGAGGGATGGAGTAGCTAGTGTGGGAGGGCAACCTGTTCTCGCACTTTCTTACAGTCAATATTGACTTATTAAATAAGTGCATATGTGACATACTAATTTATTGTGAATATTTTAGTTTACCTTGAAAAGCTTCATAGAAAACACCGACCTTACCTAACCTTCTTAGTATGTTAAGATAGGCACCTTCTTGCTTCGTAATTACAATTATTACTTATCCTATACCTATAATAGGTTAAGTAATATACCTATACCTATAATAAGTTAAGTAATAATTGTAATTACGAAGTAATAAGATGCTTATCTTAACATACTAAGAAGGTTAGGTAAGGTCGGTGTTTTCT
>NC_091205.1:11583196-11608196 GCF_040958095.1 Procambarus clarkii | reverse complement strand
TCAGAGACATGGGGATTTTGATTCCACCTACCAAAGTGAAGATGGAACGCTATTACGTCCTCAAACAGCGCCTTAAATGTTACAAATACACGCACACGACCAATAAATGCCTGGAAGGCTGATATCTAACGTTGTCTACTTGGCGATGGTGACCCACGTTGCTATTTCCCGCGCTGCCTACGCCGACATGAAGAATTACAGAAACTGACCGATACGAGGAGACCTCCCTCCCCCACCAGCGACGCCGCTACCATCAGCGCCCTCCCCATCCATTCAGGGCCCACCAACCAATCAGAAGGTTTTCCTACTCTACCTTGTGGTGGGTCCAGGTGGACCTTCCCGCCTTCTCATTGGGGGCCCATCGCTCAATCAGCAGCCCAGCCTCGATTTACTTCAAATGCTTGGCTGGTACCAGTTCTTTTCAAACTTGTTGAAAGGATTGCGGGGGTCGGACAATCGTTTGTTCGTCACAACCATCAACTTTATGTATACTGCAAACGAATTAACAACTATCAGTGTTCCCGAGAAAGTACTTGCTTCCCCAGAAGCGACGCCTTCACCGTCGACGACACCTGCTTCGGTACTACCCAGGGAGCCGGTCGGCCGAGCGGACAGCACGCTGGACTTGTGATCCTGTGGTCCCGGGTTCGATCCCGGGCGCCGGCGAGAAACAATGGGCAAAGTTTCTTTCACCCTATGCTCCTGTTACCTAGCAGTAAAATAGGTACCTGGGTGTTAGTCAGCTGTCACGGGCTGCTTCCTGGGGGTGGAGGCCTGGTCGAGGACCGGGCCGCGGGGACACTAAAGCCCCGAAAGCATCTCAAGATAACCTCAAGATAGCGTCCCTGCAGTTGAACAGCCTGCTGCTATGCCTCTTTCAACACCACCAACTCCAGACGTTCCACGGACCGTACGTACGTCCATTTAACTCTACTTCTGCTGCAGACACAGCTACAAATCCACAGCCCTCTCCAAGTCCTGGTACTACTCAACCTCCAAGGAACACCGCCTCTGCTTTCGATTCAACAGAGTTGTCAGACCAAGATGGCTCAGTTGGAATACCGTACCCTCTTCAACGGAAGTTTAACTACAGATCTGACGATTTCCTTCTGGATACCAAACCTACAACCTCGAACGATAGCACCGCAATGTCAACAAGAAGTGAAGTAAGACTACCAAGAAGCTCATGAAGACTGACGATCCAAGCTTACTGGATGCAGTCAGAAGAAAGAAGAGCAATGAATTCAGAATACCGGCGAATGAAGAATATAGACCCAAAATTTGGTGACGCCAACAACTACAAGCTGCTTGAGAGCCAACGCCTGTATGAACTGTCAAGAACACTTCACTCAGCAATACAGGAATCATCCCAAGTTCAAACCCACGGTAGCTGTGCCACCGATCTATGTCTCCTACCTCCGACTAGTTTCCTGCTCCTTCTTTAAGTTTTCTCCATCTTCGCCCCTGCCTTTCATCCCTCCTTACCAGCTCCATGGTCTATAGAATTAGAGTTATTTGATGCCTCCCTTGTCTCCTTTCTAAGGAGTACATTTGGAGACCTATGAGACGATCCCAATAAGTTAGGTGCTTTATCATGGCCATAAGTGCCATATATGTTTTCTGCATTTCCTCTGTTTCAGCAATCTCTCCTGCTCTGAAGAAGGAAGAGAGCATCGAGCAGTACATAAAACGGGACAGAAGCAGTGAGGTATATAGTACAACCATTGTGATTGATCTCTTGATTAGAAGGTTCTCGTAATATATCCTATCATTTTTCTGGCTGATGCTTTATTTGCTTGGTTATGCTCCCTAAAGGTTAGGTCGTCAGACATCATTCTTCCCATATCCATTACATGCTGCTTTCATATTATGAAATATTTGATTGCGTTGTGTACGCGTATTTTGTTTAAGGTTCTCATTTTTACCGTACCCGAGTACCTGGAAATTATCACTGTTAAACATCATGTTATTTTCTGCTGCCCAGTCGAAAACTTTATTAATATTTGCTTCTAGTTTATCAATGTCTTCAACAGAAGTAATTATCATAAGAATTTTTGCGTCATCTGCAAAAGATGATACGAAGCTGTGACTTGTATTTTTTTCTCTACCTGTTAAAAGTATAATGAAAAACAGTGGTTCAAGGACTGGGCCATGAAATACAGAGCTTGACTCGATTTTATTTTGTTGACTATTACCCTTGGCGTTCTGTTCAACAGAAAATTTAGTATCCATCATTCAGCTTTACCTCTTATTCCCATTAACTGCATTTGGTGTTTTATCACTCCATGATCACAGTTATCAAATGCCTTAGCGAAGTTCGTGAATACCACATCTGCATTTTGTTTTTCTTCTAATGCCTCAGTGGTTTTGTCGTGGTGGTCAAGTAGCTGCAAAACGCATTATCTTCCCACTATAAATCCATATATGACTGGGTTGTAGAGGTCATTAGTCTCCATGAAGCTGGAGACCTAACTCCTTATCACTCTCTCAAATACTTTTATTATGTGGGACGTTAGTGCAACTGGGACGTCAGTGCAATTTCTTAGTAAATGCGTTTCTATCTCTCTTGTGTAGAAGAGCTATATTTGTTGATTCAAGTGCATCTGGTATCTACCCCGTGTCCAAACTCTTCCTCTGCATAACACTGAGTAGCTGTGCTACTGGTACTTTGTATTTCTTTATAAATATTGAATTTCATGAGTCTGGACCCGGGGCTGATTTCATGGGCATGTTCTCAATTTTTCTTTCATATTTGTAGCGTTCGTGTTGAAATCAGTTATACTTTCAGGGGGTTTGGATGTCACACTTAAACAAGCAATCCGGATCATCAACTTTCATGCTGTTTATTTGGGTGCTAAACATGTCCTCATACTGTTTTTTAGGATTTCACTAATTTATTTTTCAATCTTTGTATATGAACCATCACTTGTATGAATAAGTTCAATAATGACAGTGGTGTTTGTTTTTGATTTCGCATGTCAGGAATGTTTTTGGATTTTTCTTTATCTCTTGTATGGGTTTCTGGTCTTATTGCATTTCTTCAATCTGATATGATTGCTTCATTCTCCCAGTTTAAATTATTCCTTCTTTGTAGGGCTAGTAGTGTCTGCTGTCACGGTGGGGGTGGGCTGGGGCTCCACTAGCAAGGGGCTGAGGAGACAGTACTCAGTCTCTCCGATCACGTGACTCCCCAGAGTCACGTGATCACAGAGATTGATCTCACAGAGTCTGTGATCATAGACTGGGGACTCAGAGTCCCCACAGAAGAGGACCAGTAATACCCACCACCGCAGGTCATGGCTCTCACCTCTGGGGGTGCCACTGATTCACCCTGGGAGCCCTTCAGTCAACCACGGGGAAACTGCTATTAGTAATTCCGGCCTAGACCCGCGGAGGAGTGAAGGAAAACTCAGGGTTACCTTTTAACAATGACTTACCCTGAGTCTTACCTGCCAGACAAAAAGTTGCAGGAATTCCTCTCCCGCTTGCCTTCTCTATCTTAATTTTAACAAGGTCGCCAGCTGGGCTGAGATCTCTGCACCCCAGCAGTGTCGTTCAGCAAGTGTATTCTATACTGCTTGTTGCCAAAGTATTGCTACTCCTACAGATTTGGCACTGGACTGACAGCCCAAGGTACAGACTATAATAGTTTGTGCTGCTTTACCACTCTCCAGCCACTATATTGCTTGTTGCCAAAGTGTTACTACTCCTACAGATTTGATACTGGATGGATAGCCTAGAGTACACTTTTATATAAGTCTGTGCTGCTTTACCACTCTCTAGCCACTAAGAATCTTCTATAGAAAACGTAATGTTTACTAGGGGAGACTATGATATCCGTCGAGTATGCTCATAGAGATAATTATGGAGGCGCACTTTAACACAATGATAAAATATGTGATATTTACTAACATAAGCTAAATGATCACATATACAAGTAATGATCAACCTGATCAACCTGATCAGCCTGATCAACCTGATCAGCCTGATCAACCAGGCTGTTACTCATACGTCAGGCTGCGAGCAGCCGCGTCCAACAGCCTGGTTGATCAGTCCAGCAACCAGGAGGCCTGGTCGACGACCGGGCCGCGGGGACGCTAAGCCCCTGAAGCACCTCAAGGTAACCTCAAGGTATGATAGAAATGGATATAAAGCATAAATAATCTGGAGATCGTCGGCAATTCTTCTCTCACGACCTCCTGTGACTCCTTCAGCTGGGCAGATTTAAAATGGGGTCTCACACCCTCTCACAGAGGGGGGGGGGGGCCGCTTCGTCCACGTCGGTCTGATCCTCTCCAACTGCCTCAACATCCAACCACACTGTCCTCTTCATCAGTCCTGGACAAAAGCTGCCTTACAGCCTATCCTACTACTAATGTATCACTGTTATACTGAAACATACATGGGAAAATATCGTGGCCTATCTTGCCTACTCAACAAAGGGGTAATGGGAGGAAAATTTATCTACCTTTTATTATAGTCTTGTGGGTTGGTTGGTCGTTGTGTTGATCCTTCTCTACGGACAACCCAACCCACAACTCGGTAGAGTGCTTATACCTCTCTAGGAGATCACACCAGGCACTTCTGGCCCTTGGAGAGGGGCTCAACGTCACACATTTAGGGGATGCGGCTCCAACCTTAGCCTCGTTGTCACGTGCACACACCCACTCGAGCCGCTGTGACTCCCCACTCTCTCCTTAGGTGATATGATCTCCTCAATCCCCCTTTGACCTATTAGTATTACCTTCTACCCTGTCCACAGCAATGGTTCTTGGTTTTTTTTCTCTCTCTCTCTCTCCTTCTGTACTATTTCATGGGAAGCCTCACTAGGACAAGGGCAAACACCAGCAAATTGGAATACATTTACTGGACAAAGCACATACACAATACATACACACATATAATAATAATGAATCCTATACTCTATACTATTACAATCAGGTTGCACTCCAACACCATCAGAACTCTATTATCAGTTTACCAAGTGGTATCCTATTTTCTGATTCACCACCTGATACTATCAACCTCCTCAAGTAGATCAGGTATACATACACTGTTGCACTATCAACAAGAGAAATATATATATATATATATATATATATACATTGTACACATTTATATATATATATATATATATATATATATATATATATATATATATATATATATATATATATATATATATATATATATATATAAATGTGTACAATGAAAATCAGCATGTGAATGCAATAACATATATCAGCATAAATGTTCCTTGATACACCGCAATGATCAATCGATCACCCAATCAGTCCTAGAACACATACATCTGTAGGTAATCCAGCCTACGACTGTAACTCTAAACTTCAGTATAAAACACTCCTTGACATATGAATGCCAACAATCACTCACCTCTCATTGCGTCTTGCACGCTAATGACAACCAAACACTATCAACTCCCTACAAGTAATCCACCAGAACTTCCCTTCCACCTATGGAAGTTCACTACCCTGATATCTTTAGGTTCTCCTGGGCTTAACTACCAGGATCCTCTGCAGCTCCTCCAGGCTGCTACCATGAAGTTTCTTTGAGCAACTACGGTGCTTCACTTTTCTGCTATGGTCCTCCACAGCTCTCTTGGCTGCTACACCATGAAGTTCCCTCGAGCAACTATGGTGCTTCACCACCTCTACAGAAGCAGGTGCCACTCCTCTTCACTGCTTCTCCTCACAGCTCGAGGTCCTCTGCTCCACTACCTTGGAGTCTCATCAACTACTTCATCTGTGCTGGCTTCGAAGTTCTCAGCAACTTCTCCCCCAAAGACAAACCTGCAACCCATCGACACTGGAATAAAAATGTTTCCCCTTCAACACATAAACAAAATTAATCACACAATATGTTTGCCTCAAACCTCTATCTGTCCTCTACATACAGTGAGAGTGGACTCCCCCCGTTTTGGGCGGGTCCATACTCCACCTCGCCCGGCGGGCCTCCTCACTCAGGGAGGGTCCTTCACCATCAGGAGCTGGCTCCCTCAGTTGCCTGCCAGCGCTCAGAGGGGACGGACGTCGCTCCGTGTTCCTCCCTCTCCACTCTCTTATTTTAGGCTTTCTGCCTCACTAATCATTAAACATTGCTGCTGTCGCTGGGCACACGACCAACTACAAGCAATCACTATGAACTGGCTTATATCGTGCTTACCACAGATTGTCTGGTCGAGGGCGCTCCTCCCTCTGTCGAAGTTTGGTCAGGGCGCTGCCACGGCCCACGATAATGCCTCTGGGCGGTTTAATAAACACTTCTCATCGCCCGGGACTTGAGACCACACGTCCCCAGCTCGATTCCACAGCTGGTACGTCTGCACACTTCTCTACTCTTCGAGATATATCACTAGGGGTTCCCTTCTGACTGGAGCTCAACGGAGCGCGGCTTTCCCCCTGCGATGTCTGGCCTCAAGTGGGGTCAAAGCCCTCCAAAGCGAGCCTCACGCCTCCAGCAAAATATCCACATCTCCTAGCCAGTCATCTATCTGTTTTCTTCTTCACTGCCCATAATCTTAAATTGTTATATATATCCAAGCAACTATTTTACATGTGTGTTATCACCTCAGTATTTGCTAGACCTTCTAATCAGGTCAGGCTTGATGAATAACTCTCAAAGAGGGAGACTCGTTTCTCCTGCAGGGTGAGATCATAACACTCCCCTCCCCTTATTTTTGAGAGTTATTCCAGTGGCAAAGCTCGGAATAATACATCCGCCACCACACTGTCTCGTTCTTCAACGGATGGGTTCGACCCGTTGATCTGCTTACGTACTCCCTTAGGAGTCTACAATTAGTTCGTTGCACCTTGCAACATCTGGCTCACAACTCGCCAGAAACATAATCTTCTCATAAACAATTTGACCTTTCTGGCACCTCTCGGCTAGGCTGTCCTCCTAGGACGCCTGCGCTCCATCGGTCCACTCTACTTATTGTTTCCACCCTCCGTTTCCTCGTCTTCTTCTCTTCTCGTCCAGAGTCAGATCTCTACTGTCTGTACCTTCTCTGTCGTCTTCACACTTCCATCTACTGCCATTATACTTTCGTCTCCTGTCATCATACTTCACTCCCTCGTCTTCACCGACGATTCTCCCTTTCGTCTCCTCATTTATCCGAGACCTCATCCTGTTTGACTTCCATCGAGTCCTCGGCTTTCTTCTCATCTTCCTCTTCCCACACTTCTCACCTCTATACCACTCCATTTCTTCTCCTTCAACTCTTCTTCGTTCCCTAAAAGTTTCTTCGAGCACTGTACTACATCCAACAGCACTCGACCATACATGTCGCTTTACCTCTCCTAGAGTGCTCGTAAGCATCTCTCCACACATACTGTCTCTTCTCCTTTCACTTTCTCGGCTACTACTTTTCTTCATTATCTCTCCTCCACGTTGTCTGTGAAACATGTCAACTCCTAACATCTCCCACAACTTAACTCTACTATCCATATGCCTCTGTGCTTGTGGACAACTTGACGCTCTACTCCCGTCCTCAGTCTGTCCACATCCTTCCCCATTTCTACTCAGCACAGTTGCATTCACCTTCCGACTCTTAATTTCAGCAGTCTGGGCTCTACTCAGGTCCGCTCTCTTCACATGATTCTTCCTCGGCTGGGCCATCTTCACTTTTGACCTCACCGAGAATTCATTCTCCTGGGCTGGACCTTCATCAAACAGCCACGCTATATCTGCATCGATATCTTCCACTGGTTTAATCGACACTGTCTCATCTTTTCCAGCATCTTCCTTGTCGGCCACCTCGGCCTTCATCACTACCGAGACAGGGTACTTAATGGCTTGGTGGTCTCCTGACTTATCTCCTCGGATGTCAGTCAGGTTCACACACTCAGGTGTCCCACCCGTGCCGTGGCCTTCTGGGCACTCCTCTGGCACAGTCTCCGCCATGACTCTCGGCAACACCTTTGTCCCGCACAAGTCATTCCCCAGGATCACTTGGACTCCTGGAATAGGTATGCCGGGGCATACTCCCAACATTACCTCTGCTGACACATATTCCGACCTTAGCTGGACAGTACAAACGGGCATGTCACTCTCAGACAATAACCCATATACCCTCATCTTACTCCTGCCAGCTAATCGTCGATCACTCCCAATCAGGCTTCTCGCAATCAAGCTCTGATTAGCTCCGGTATCTCTTAAGATACCAACTTCTACCTCAGGTTGGCCTCCTATACTGATCCAACCTTTGCTCATGAACGGCCTATACCTCTCGTTCACTAAGTTCACCTTCTGTGGTTTGTCTCGGAACACATTAGTATATTTACTTCGGGGGTCACACATGGCCAGGGTCACAACTCTCTTGCCCTGCCGACAATCTCGCATCACGTGACCCAATCCGTTACAACTGTAACACCTCACCTGGGAAAAGTCTCTTTTATATGTACCAGAGTGGCTCTGACTTTGCCCACTCGCATGAGAGTTCCTCGGGCCAGGTACACTACTTGCACTCTGTGGGGCTTTACTGGACTCTTGATTTCCTGGATAACGATCAGTTTCTCGTTTAGCTCCTCCATCTCCACTTTCAGATGAAGTGCGCGACCTACTCTTCTGAGTTTTAGGGTACTTACTTTTATCTGCCCATTTATCAAATTTTTTCTCACCCCAGACTCCTCTGGGTCTCTCATAATTTCTTCCTCCCCAGACTCCACTGGATCTGCCATTGTTGCGTCTCACCTCATTTCTCACTCTGTTCTCCCTCAAGCTCTTATATGCTTCGGTAATCATATCCGCCCTATCTGCGGCATCTTTCACCTCCTTTATCCCTGCTTCTTGGATCTTGAACTTTGTTTCGGGATGCATCATCTCCAAGAACTTCTCCATGACCATCAGTTGCTTCAGGTCAGCGTAAGATCCAACTCCAGCAGCCTCAATCCACTTCTGGAATCGTCTTTCCAGATCTCTTGCTGTCTCAGCAAACGTTCCTGCTCCAACTTTGATCATCTCTCTGAAGCGCTTCCTATATGCTTCGGGGGTTAACTGAAACGAGCGCAATATGCTGCTCTTTACTGTGGCATAATCCTGGCACTCTTCCAGTGACAATTGGGTGTATGCCTCCCAGGCTGCACCGGTCAATCTTAACTGGACCAGCTGGGCCCATTCCTTCTGTGGCCACTCCTTGATGCTGGCTACTTTTTCAAAATGCTCGAAGAAACTCTCTGCCTCTTCGGGCACAAACAAGGGAATGTCCTTCTCCCTAACCCTAACATCTGGTGAGTGTAATACCTGGGTGGTGCTCTCTGGCAACCCATGTTCAATCCTTTGCTCAGCCAAGGTTCTATTCGCTTCTATCTGCATTTGTTTTGTTCTCTCTTTTTCTTTTTCGACCTGGGCTTTTTCTTTCTCCTGTTCCAACTCCAGTTCTCTTACTCTGGTTTTCTCTTTTTCTACTTCCAGCCTGGTTTTCTCTTTTTCCTTCTCGGCTTCATTTTTCATCTGGAGTTCTAATTTCATCTTTTCCAGCTGGAACTGTCTCTCCTTGTCCTCTCGTTGTTGCTGCATCTGGAGCGCTAACTGGAATTTCTCCAAGCTCCTATTTCGGCTACTCCTGCTACTGCGGCTACTCTTGCTGCTCCTACTCGATCCCTGGGATCTCACTTCATCCTGCCCATCGTCCTCCTTTCCACTTTCAGCTCCTTTCTGGGCTCCTTGTTCTGCCGCTTCATTTTTGGCTCTTAACTGCCTCAGGATCTCATCCTTCATCCCAGCTACTTTAGATGCTCTTAACCTGATGCCACATTTTTCTGCTATTTGTTTCAAATGATCCCTCGTGCAACCTTCCAAGTCCTCAGGCTTGCCTGACTCCACAAACGCTTGCACCTTATCCATCTTTGTCCTGTGAGTTTTCCCAAGAGAGAGAGTATACACCTGCAGTCACACAGTTTATCTATTTCCACAATGGGTGTACAAATTCACTCTTGGACAGGGTGTGGGTGTGTCAGTTCACTCTCCCAGACACAGGCCCCCAATTTATTATAGTCTTGTGGGTTGGTTGGTCTTTGTGTTGATCCTTCTCTACGGACAACCCAACCCACAACTCGGTAGAGTGCTTATACCTCTCTAGGAGATCACACCAGGCACTTCTGGCCCTTGGAGAGGGGCTCAACGTCACACATTTAGGGGATGCGGCTCCAACCTTAGCCTCGTTGTCACGTGCACACACCCACTCGAGCCACTGTGACTCCCCACTCTCTCCTTAGGTGATATGATCTCCTCAATCCCCTTTTGACTTATTAGTATTACCTTCTACCCTGTCCACAGCAGTGGTTCTTGGTTCTTTCGCTCTCTCTCTCTCCTTCTGTACTATTTCATGGGAAGCCTCACTAGGACAAGGGCAAACACCAGCAAATTGGAATACATTTACTGGACAAAGCACATACACAATACATACACACATATAATAATAATGAATCCTATACTCTATACTATTACAATCAGGTTGCACTCCAACACCATCAGAACTCTATTATCAGTTTACCAAGTGGTATCCTATTTTCTGATTCACCACCTGATACCATCAACCACCTCAAGTAGATCAAGTATACATACACTGTTGCACTATCAACAAGAGAAATATATATATATATATATATATATATATATATATATATATATATATATATATATATATATATATATATATATATATATATATATATATAATAAACACAAATAATCACACAATATGTTTGCCTCAAACCTCTATCTGTCCTCTACAAACAGTGAGAGTGGACTCCCCCGTTTTGGGCGGGTCCATACTCCACCTCGCCTGGCGGGCCTCCTCACTCAGGGAGGGTCCTTCACCGTCAGGAGCTGGCTCCCTCAGTTGCCTGCCAGCGCTCAGAGGGGACGGACGTCGCTCCGTGTTCTTCCCTCTCCACTCTCTTATTTTAGGCTTTCTGCCTCACTAAAACATGTCTAACTTATCAATAAACATTGCTACTGTCGCTGGGCACACGACCAACTACAAGCAATCCCTATGAACTGGCTTATATCGTGCTTACCACAGATTGACTGGTCGAGGGCGCTCCTCCCTCTGACGAAGCTTGGTCAGGGCGCTGCCACGGCCCACGATAATGCCTCTGGGCGGTTTAATAAACACTTCTCATCGCCCGGGACTTGAGACCACACGTCCCCAGCTCGATTCCACAGCTGGTACGTCTGCACACTTCTCTTCTCTTCGAGATATATCACTAGGGGTTCCCTTCTGACTGGAGCTCAACGGAGCGCGGCTTTCCCCCTGCGATGTCTGGCCTCAAGTGGGGTCAAAGCCCTCCAAAGTGAGCCTCACGCCTCCAGCAAAATATCCACATCTCCTAGCCAGTCATCTATCTGTTTTCTTCTTCACTGCCCATAATCTTAAATTGTTATATATATCCAAGCAACTATTTTACATGTGTGTTATCACCTCAGTATTTGCTAGACCTTCTAATCAGGTCAAGCTTGATGAATAACTCTCAAAGAGGGAGACTCGTTTCTCCTGCAGCCTGAGATCATAACACTTTACATTCCTGGCTCACGATTCCTGTCCCTCGATGATGTGAGGTCCTCACGCTTCCTGAGTCGGTCCTTGACGATCCAAGAACGTTCCACATGTCCTCAGATGTCGTGAAGCCTTTGAGTCGTCGCCGAACCACTCCCAGAGTTTCAGATATCCCAATCCTGGCTCATCCAGTGGGCACTGAGCTAATCACTGTATACCCACACCCGTTTCTTCCACAAGGTGTTGCTCATTATCCTAGGAACAGTTTCGTCCCTCCAACATTCCAAGTGAACGTGATCCAGTCATAGCCAGGCCTCCCCGCCACACTGCCCAGTCCCTTCAAGCGTCGTCGCCGACCAATTCCTCAAGTTTTGGCACTTCTTTGCCCAAAAACTTGGTTTCTTCTTGCTTCCCAGAAGCACAAGGTCCCCAGTAACAATGGTGGGCTCCGATGGCTAGCTATGATCCCCTGAGAAAGACTTGTAGAGCCTCAAATTCTCGAGAGCTGATCGAGGCACATCCTCCCGCCTCCAGTCAGGTCAACTCTGACGTTAATTCTGCCGGCGCCGCCAGGATAACTCTCTCAGACGTCACGGCGGGCTCTGAGTGGTCGCCCGTGACCTAAGTCAGTCAATCCGCAGTCGGCTGGAGTCGTCCACAAAATGACGGATCTGCAGGTAGGGGGGTACCATTTTGTTTGTATCAAGGGCGCCACTTCCCCCTCTACCTACAAACGTTTAAATGTAAATTTCACCCTTATCAAGTGGCCGGTCTAGTCGCCACATATATCAACAGACTCCCTGCATCTCAAAGAATCAGTAGGAGAAGTTGATATGACTCTTAAAGGCGGATTTGGAGAGAAATAGAAGGGCTCCATAACACTGCTTAAGCATTTCCATTATTTTTTCCTTCTTTTGTAGTGTCATGTTCTCTTTCTAAGTTGGTCCTCTTTCTGGCTTTTCGAAAAGGAAAATGTTTTTGATTAGACTTTATATGCTTTGGAAGTCAATTGTTCTAGTCCTTGCGTGGGATTTTTATTACTTAGAACAGTTTTCCACTGGATGTTTGTAAGTTCCATGTATATTTTTACCCAGTCTATCCTTTTATTATTAAAATTTCATTTATGTTATGATGCCTCTAGCTTGATCATGGTTTTAGGCCTATTACGTGTATTGATGTTAGTATGCACTTCACTGAGCTTGTCATCATGTGAGTATGTGGTATTTGAGATTGTAATATCCCTGAGTATATCTTCGCATATCTGAGTATATCATAGGCTAGAGGGTAGTCTTAGCTCATCATTGGCTAGAGGGTAGTCTTAGCTCTTCATAGGCCAGAGGGTAGTCTTAGCTCATCATAGGCTAGAGGGTAGTCTTAGCTCATCATAGGCTAGAGGATAGTCTTAGCTCTTCATAGGCTAGAGGGTAGTCTTAGTTCATCGTAGGCCAGAGGGAAGTTTTAGCTCCTCATAGGCCAGAGCGTAGTCTTAGCTCATCATAGGCCAGAGGGTAGTCTTAACTCATCATAGGTCAGAGGGTAGTCTTAGCTCCTCATAGACTAGAGGGTAGTCTTAGCTCATCATAGGCTAGAAGGTAGTCTTAGCTCATCATAGGCCAGAGGGTAGTCTTAGCTTATCATAAGCCAAAGGGAAGTCTTAGCTCATCATAGACCAGTGGGTAGTCTTAGCTCATCATAAGCCAGAGGGTAGTCTTAGCTCATCATAAGCCAGAGGGTAGTCTTAGCTCATCATAAGCCAGAGGGTAGTCTTAGCTCATCATAAGCCAGAGGGTAGTCTTAGCTCATCATAAGCCAGAGGGTAGTCTTAGCTCATCATAAGCCAGAGGGTAGTCTTAGCTCATCATAAGCCAGTGGGTAGTCTTAGCTCATCATAAGCCAGAGGGTAGTCTTAGCTCATCATAAGCCAGAGGGTAGTCTTAGCTCATCATAAGCCAGAGGGTAGTCTTAGCTCATCATAAGCCAGAGGGTAGTCTTAGCTCACCATAGGCCTGTGGGTAGTGCATGAGTCTTTGGAGACCAGGAATGCGAGTTTGACCCCATCACATTGCTTCAATATTTTCTTGTTGATTCATCACCTTGTTGTGATATTACTGGCATTACTAAATTTATATTTATTATTTTTGAAAATCTTAACACTAAATAACTTTTCCGACAAAGAGACAAACTGAACTCTATTTTGTTATGGTTTTCGTCAATTAAATAGGTAAAGAAGACCTTAGGGCAGGTAATCCTCCCCATCACGTCATCCTTCCCGTCATGTCAGGGAATCCTCCCCATCACGTCATCCTTCCCGTCATGTCAGGGAATCCTCCCCATCACGTCATCCTTCCCGTCATGTCAGGCAATCCTCCCCATCACGTCATCCTTCCCGTCATGTCAGGCAATCCTCCACATCACGTCATCCTTCCCGTCATGTCAGGGAATCCTCCCCATCACGTCATCCTTCCCGTCATGTCAGGCAATCCTCCCCATCACGTCATCCTTCCCGTCATGTCAGGCAATCCTCCCCATCACGTCATCCTTCCCGTCATGTCAGGTAATCCTCCCCATCACGTCATCCTTCCCGTCATGTCAGGGAATCCTCCCCATCACGTCATCCTTCCCGTCATGTCAGGCAATCCTCCACATCACGTCATCCTTCCCGTCATGTCAGGGAATCCTCCCCATCACGTCATCCTTCCCGTCATGTCAGGTAATCCTCCCCATCACGTCATCCTTCCCGTCATGTCAGGTAATCCTCCCCATCACGTCATCCTTCCCGTCATGTCAGGTAATCCTCCCCATCACGTCATCCTTCCCGTCATGTCAGGGAATGCTCCCCATCACGTCATCCTTCCCGTCATGTCAGGGAATCCTCCCCATCACGTCATCCTTCCCGTCATGTCAGGTAATCCTCCCCATCACGTCATCCTTCCCGTCATGTCAGGGAATGCTTCCCGTCATGTCAGGGAATCCTTCCCGTCATGTCTGGCAATCCTTCCCGTCATGTCAGGCAATCCTTCCCGTCATGTCTGGCAATCCTTCCCGTCATGTCTGGCAATCCTTCCCGTCATGACAGGCAATCCTTCCCGTCATGTCAGGCAATCCTTCCCGTCATGTCTGGCAATCCTTCCCGTCATGTCAGGCAATCCTTCCCGTCATGTCTGGCAATCCTTCCTGTCATGTCAGGCAATCCTTCCCGTCATGTCAGGCAATGCTTCCCGTCATGTCAGGCAATGCTTCCTGTCATGTCAGGCAATGCTTCCCGTCATGTCAGGCAATCCTTCCCGTCATGTCAGACAATGCTTCCCGTCATGTCAGGCAATCCTTCCCGTCATGTCAGGTAATCCTTCCCGTCATGTCAGGCAATGCTTCCCGTCATGTCAGGGAATGCTTCCCGTCATGTCAGGCAATCCTTCCCGTCATGTCAGGCAATGCTTCCCGTCATGTCAGGGAATGCTTCCCGTCATGACAGGCAATCCTTCCCGTCATGTCAGACAATCCTTCCCGTCATGTCAGGGAATGCTTCCTGTCATGTCAGGCAATCCTTCCCGTCATGTCAGGCAATGCTTCCCGTCATGTCAGGCAATGCTTCCTGTCATGTCAGGCAATGCTTCCCGTCATGTCAGGCAATCCTTCCCGTCATGTCTGGCAATCCTTCCCGTCATGTCAGGCAATCCTTCCCGCCATGTCTGGCAATCCTTCCCGTCATGTCAGGCAAACCCACACCTTGAGTGTTTACAGGATAAACATTTTAAAAAAGGATCTCGCTTCTGATAGATAGGACAGACATGGATTGCTTCTTTAGCAGTGAAATCCAAAGTCATTAGACGCAAAACCAATATGGCTCGACTGTCATATCTGCTAAGATGACGAACAGCTAATATAGGGTTTCTGCCACAGTGGAACAAGAAGGATTAACAGACTGCAGAGGGTGAGAGCCCTGCAACAGTCAGCCACAATGCCAAACAAATATCAAGACATGAAAATTTAATGTATCATTGCATAACAAAATTGGATAAGACCCCCATCGTGAAAATAGTCTATGGGGAAGGCTGCACAATGGGTTATACAAGAAAAATAGCGGTCAGTACCATGAGCAGACCTCAACCCATCCATAAGCAGCACAGAAGCACGTGAAAGGAAGTTAAAATATTAAAGAAAGAGGTGCTACAGGACAGTAACTTCCAGTGCACTAGTTAGGGGATTGCAGACTTGTAACGACAGAACATCGGTTTCAGGAAATAAGCTCTAGGTTAGGTTATCTCCATGGAACTACTATCACTTATTGTCTTTCCCAGAGTGGGCAACGGACTGGTGGTTGGCCAGCAGCAGTGGTTGTCGGAGACCGACGCGTCAGGCAGTCCTCCCATCACTGTCGCCTACGTCACTCTCAGAGGCTACGGCAATCCAGTCGAGTACTACTTCTATGACGACCCAGCTTGGAACACTATGCAGTGGGGCGTTGGCATCCCGTAGGCGTGCTTCTTGAGCACCTTACAAGAGGAAGCTGACATTCCTGAAGGAGTGAAGCTGTTTCTTGCTGTCCACACCCTGAGTGACTGCTTCAAGTTCCCTTTGCAATGTTATGCATGATTTTAATGGGATATTATATATAAAGATGATGATGATTCAAATGTTCATTTGTAGTTAAGCTTATAACCGGTTTGGTCTGATGCAGCTAGATTACTGCGACCTCTAATGATATACATCATATATATTCATATGATATACATTTTTAATTATCATATCAAAGTTTTCATCTTTCATAATATGAGGAGTTATCGGTTCGGATAAATATTTATGCCAGATGACATGTATAAAATGTGGCAAGATTTTCTTATATTGAAATTAAAACATAAATGTAGCAGTCCTAGTCGTATGGCATTTACACATTCAAAAGAGATTTAAATTGTAAATGCAACAGATCAAACATTTAAATATACTAAATAAATACTAGGTCAAAATATAGTAAAAATAGTCCACTGAACTTTAAACAAAAAATAAATCTAATAGAAGAATCGGACTCCAGCATTTTAAATTTGTTATGAACAGTACCTGGTTAAGAAACATAAATAAATATATTAAAGATTTTTAGAATTGAGTTTGTTTAATATATACAAGTATACATTAAGTTCGAATAAATATTGGAATTTTTTTATAAAGAAAGATAAATTGAAAACGATTTTAACTTTGATCATTGAGCAGGGCTCTTGCTTTATTATATACTTTCATCTTCTAATAATCTAATATATTATGTGATAATTATTATATAGTAAATTATATATTATTATGATAATAATATATAGTGTGTTATATATTATTATGATAATAATATATAGTGTGTTATATATTATTATGATAATAATATATAGTATAATATAATAATCTCATATATTATACTGTACATATCAACTTCAATTTATCAAGTCTACTTACAATATAATTATCCAATTGAAATTAGGTAAAAATTTTAAGGGTTTTTGTCTGTTCAAGAGATGTTTAAATATTTAATTAAAAAATATCTGATACCAAAAATGTTTGCCAAATATTCCCAGTTTGTACAACTAAGGTTTTAACAAAACCACTGTGTCAAACAAGATAATGTTCACCATTAATTTTCAAGCTAAACTACTGCATGTCACCAGACAATACTCACCAACACTAATGCTCTAACTGCACCACTGTGTCACAAAAAATATGGTCACTACTTCTAATTTTCCAACTACACCACTATTTCACACAAGGTAATTAACACGAATGTTCTATCTAAACAACTGAGTCACACAAGACGATTGTTACCACAATTAATGATCCAACATACCCACTGTGTCAACAGAACAATGTTACCCGCCTCTAATGTTCCCATTACACTACTGTGTCACACAAAACAATGTTCACTACCACTAAGGTTCCAACTACACCACTGTCACACAAGACAATTGTCAATACCACGAATGTTCTGTCTAAACAACTGTCACACAACAATTGGTCACTACCACTAATGTTCTAACTAAACTACTGTGTCAAGCAAAATAATATTCACCAATAATAATGTTCTCACTTCACCACTGTCTTAAACAAGACAATAGTTACTATCACTAATGTACCATCTAAATCATTGTGTGATACAAGACAATGCTCACCAGCATAAATGTTCAAAGTAAACTATTGCTCCACTCCATCACACAACAAAATTTTCTCCCCTACTAATGTTGCCACTACACCATTGTCACACAAGACAATGTTCACCACCACTAATGCTCCCACTAAACTTCTGTGTTGATCAACCCATTAATCACTACCACTAATGTTACAACTAAACCACAGTGCCGTACAAGACAATCTTCACCACCACTAATGTTCCCACTACACCATTGTGTCACCCAAGACAATCTTCACTACTACTAATGTTCTAAGTAAACGACTGTATTATATGAGACAATGGTCACTACCACTATTGTTTCAACTAAACCACAATGTGAAACAAGATTACGTTCATCATTATTAATGTTCCCACTACACCACTCTGCCACACAAGACAATGGTCACCCACAGTAATTAATCCACTGTATCAATAAGACAATGTTCTCCACCTCCTAATACTGCCACTTCACCACGGTGTCACACAAAACAATGCTCACTATCACTTATGTTCCAACTACACAAATTTCTCACACAAGACAATAGCCATTTCCACTGTGTTTCACAAGACAATGGTCAATACCACTAATGTTCAAACTTAACCACTGGTCAACCACACAATGTTCTCAAACTCTAATGTTCCCACTTCACCATTGTGTCAAGTAAGACAATGCTCACTACCACTAATGTTCACACACTACACAACTGAGTCACAAAATACAATTGTCACTACCAAGGAAGGTCCAACTAAACCCCTGTGTCAAACAAGAAAAAGAACACCACCACTTATGTTCAAACTAAAGCCCTGTTTGACACAAGACAATGTTCACGATCACTGATGTTCCAATTACACCACTGTGTCACTAAAGACTATGGTTAGTACCACTAATTTTCCCATTACACCACTGTCACACATGATAACAGTCACTACCTTCAATGTCCCAACTATATCACTGTATCAAACAAGACAATGTTCACTATCCCGAATGTTGTAACTAAACAACTGTGTCACACAAGACAATGATCACCACCACTAATGTTCCAACAAAACCATTATGTCAACAAGACAATGTTCTCTACCATTAATGCTCCCACTTCACCACTTTGTGACACAAGACAATACTCACTACCACTAATGTTTTAACTACAAAACTGTGTCACACAATACAATTAGCATTACCACTAAGGTTCCAACTAAACCACTGTGCCAAACTTGACAATGTTCTCCACCCCTAATGTTCAAACTAACCCAGTGTATGACACAAGTCAGTGTTCACCGCCACTAATATTTCAAATACACCACTGTGTCAAACAAGACAATGATCACAACAATTAATGTTTCAACTGCACATCTGTGTCTCACAATACAATGGTCACTACCACGAATTTTCCAACTAAACCAACGAGTCAAGACAATGGTCACTACCACAAATGTAACGAAGACACCACTGTGACACATGACAATGGTCACTACCACAAATGTTTTATCTAAACATATGTGTCTCACAAGACAATGGTCACTCCCACTAATGTTCCAGTTAAACCACTGAAACAAATAAAACATTGTTCACCAGCACTAATGCTCCCACTTCACCTCTGTGTCAAACAAGACAATAGTCTCTACAACTAATGTACCAACTAAACCACTGTGTGATTCAAGACAATGATCACCAGCACTTATGTTCCAAGTAAACCACTCCGTCACACAAGAAAATGTTCATCGCCAATAAAGTTCCCACAACACTATTGTGTCACACGAGACAATGTTAACTACCACTAATGTTCTAACTAAACAACTGTGTCAAACAAGACAATGGGCATTACCACTAATGTTGTAACTAAACGACTCTGTCAAACAAGACATAACATTAACAAGACAGAGTCTTGTTTGACAGATTCTACCACTAACGTTACTATTATGAGCTCATGGACAAGACACCCACTATAGTGTTGAGAGAGTAAACTTCGGCATCACTGGAACACATAGCCGGCCAAATATCAATCAATGTTCTAGGGGAGGGAAAGGCTAGGACAAAAATATTCCAGTTTACTGTCATTAATATAAATCCACATAACATTAAAAGAATAACCATCTACTAACTCACACACAATTACTTTATCCAGCTTCTCAACAACTGGGCATGGGGCATGATCAGCAAAAACAGGTCTGGAAACTGCATACAATCAGCACTAGGTGTCATCAGGTTTTATCCTGGCACAGTGGGACACTAGCGCCTATATGCTGCTAATACCAATAAAGGGTGGTGGTGTCTCAACCAATAACACATGAGGTATGAGGAAACAATATCATATACAGCAACAATGGCATTACTTAGTTTCCTCAGAATAAATCACTTCACTAAGACATATAACAGCACCTACCACCTGGTATAAATGATGCACAACAGTAGCAATGATATATGACAATACATTACAGCAACATGAGAATAATTGTAGCAGTCAAATATCACAAATAACGTCACAATCCCCGGACCGTCACGCCACACATGCGCTCGTCTGAGATGATCAGAGAGTATTGCCGCCTTCAGCCAGGCTCGCTCTGGCGCAACACTGTATCCAACCTCTATGAGTCAACTGATCCTCATCATTCAAATATCTCAAGCTCATATTCAGACATAACTCGATCAAGAACTTCTAAGTTAATATACAACTAACTAAAAATTATAATACACAACATTACATAATAATATATATCAATAATTAAGTACATTACAGATTTTTATCATGATATAATAATATGTGCACAAAGAATTCGTATTGGTAAGTTGGTAAGACATGGTAACCTAACCTATAAAGACATGGTAACCTATTTAGTACAAGCTTGGAGTAGTTTCCTTACTACTCCAGGAATATACTTATACTTACTTATACTCCAAGCTTGTACGAAAGAGGCACCCTTCTTGAGCCCGGATGGGCACATGTATAAGCAAGTAGATGGTGTCGCCATGGGTTCTCCCCTAGGTGTCCTGTTTGCGAACTTCTATATGGGTACCATCGAGCAAAAAGTCTTAGTCGACATGAACTTGAAACCGGCCATATACTTCAGGTATGTTGACGACATTTTTACACAGGTACCTGATGTCAGACATCTGCAGGAGCTGAAGGAGGCATTTGAGCAGAATTCTGTGTTGCGTTTACTTACGAGATGGAGAAGGATAGGAAGCTGCACTTTCTAGATGTAACAGTCATGGAAAGGAGCGTAGGTTTCCACACTGCAGTCTACATTAATGAAACAAACATAGGAATGTTCCTAAATGCCAACAGTGACCGCCCAGACAGGTACAAGAGGAGTGTTGTTAACGCTTATGTCGACCGTGCTCTCAGCCACAGCTCAGGATGGAAGCAAGTCGATGAAGAACTCTGTAGGGTAAGGCAGGTCCTAGTCAACAACGGCTTTTCCAATGGTTTCGCTGAAGACATCATAAGGAAAGTGAAATGCCATGCAACCTCTGAAGAGACAACTAACACAACACCTATACCCCCTATTAGACTATTTTACAGGAACTTCTTTTCCACAGCTCATTAAACGGATGAAAAGGTCCTGAAAGATATTGTTAATAGAAACGTTATCCCTACAGACAAATATCAGAAGATACAACTGACGATTTACTATAAAACCAAAAAAACGGCCAGCCTACTCATGAGAAACTCTCCAGACACAAAGCAGAACGCTTTAAAAGAGACCAACGTCGTCTATGCCTTCAAATGCCCTCTTGGGGACTGTAAGCCTCAAAAAACTCAGTATATAGGCAAGACAACAACATCTCTTTCCGGGCGTTTATCGATGCATAAGCAACAGAGTTCCATTAGGGAACATATAATCTCTTCCCACAACCAAACCATCACCAGAGAAATCTTAGCAAACAACACAGAAATCATCGATAGATACAACGATAGCAGGCGGCTTGACATCTGCGAGGCACTACACATCAAGAAGTCAACACCAGCAATCAACAGCCAATTAGTGCACAACTATATTCTACCCACTTCAAGACTCCGCTCCAATATAGAAGCATCAAGAAATATGGGCCAATAGGCCCTCTGCAATTACTTCCATTCTTACCTTCAATACCCATTGTTTTGTGTTCTGTCTTGTGTTGAAAGTTTGTTTTCACCTCATCCAAAACTGTTGTAACATATCACCTCACCCAAATGCAGGTATAAAAAATCGAAGATGTTTAAGCTCTATTCAGTTATAGTTCAGTTGTGTGTGTGTAAACTAAAGTCTTTGAAAATGTAATAAGTTTTATGAAACGCGCTCAAGTGTCGCGTCGGACTAGAAATAAAAATGAATTTTGGAGAATTGATTTTTCAATTACCATCAACAGTGAAAAGAAACATAAGAAAGATCGAGAAAATTCGTGTTTGAATTATTAATCTTACTTTTTCGGTCATATTTAATAATATATGTCTACAGGAAAGACTGCTACCAAAATATACTAATATATATATATATATATATATATATATATATATATATATATATATATATATATATATATATATATATATATATATATATATATGTATGTATGTCGTACATATATGTATATATATACATATATACGTATATATATATATATTATTAAATATGACCGAAAAAGTAAGATTAATAATTCTAACACGAATTTTCTCAATCTTTCTTACATTACGCTTCACTGTTGGAGGTAAATCAAAAATCACTTCTCCAAAATTCATTTTTATTTCTAGTCTGACGCGACACGGGCGCGTTTCGTAAAACTTATTACATTTTCAAAGACTTCACAAATACACAACTGATTAGAACTTACGTCTCTCTGATATTATATCTACATTTGAGTGAGGTGGGAAGGGTGATGTGGCATTAACACAAGACAGAACAGGAGGGGATATTAATAGGGTATTAAAAGTATCAACACAAGACAGAACAGAAACAATGGGTATTGAATAGAAGTGTTTGTAGAAAGCCTATTGGTCCATATTTCTTGATGCTTCTATATTGGAGCGGAGTCTTGAGGTGGGTAGAATATAGTTGTGCAATAATTGGCTGTTGATTGCTGGTGTTGACTTCTTGATGTGTAGTGCCTCGCAAACGTCAAGCCGCCTGCTATCGCTGTATCTATCGATGATTTCTGTGTTGTTTACTAGGATTTCTCTGGCGATGGTTTGGTTATGGAAAGAGATTATATGTTCCTTAATGGAGCCCTGTTGCTTATGCATCGTTAAACGCCTAGAAAGAGATGTTGTTGTCTTGCCTATATACTGGGTTTTTTGGAGCTTACAGTCCCCAAGTGGGCATTTGAAGGCATAGACGACGTTAGTCTCTTTTAAAGCGTTCTGTTTTGTGTCTGGAGAGTTTCTCATGAGTAGGCTGGCCGTTTTTCTGGTTTTATAGTAAATCGTCAGTTGTATCCTCTGATTTTTGTCTGTAGGGATAACGTTTCTATTAACAATATCTTTCAGGACCCTTTCCTCCGTTTTATGAGCTGTGGAAAAGAAGTTCCTGTAAAATAGTCTAATAGGGGGTATAGGTGTTGTGTTAGTTGTCTCTTCAGAGGTTGCATGGCTTTTCACTTTCCTTCTTATGATGTCTTCGATGAAACCATTGGAGAAGCCGTTATTGACTAGGACCTGCCTTACCCTACAGAGTTCTTCGTCGACTTGCTTCCATTCTGAGCTGTGGCTGAGAGCACGGTCGACGTATGCGTTAACAACACTCCTCTTGTACCTGTCGGGGCAGTCGCTGTTGGCATTTAGGCACATTCCTATGTTTGTTTCCTTAGTGTAGACTGCAGTGTGGAAACCTCCGCCCTTTTCCATGACTGTTACATCTAGAAAAGGCAGCTTCCCATCCTTTTCCGTCTCGTAAGTGAAACGCAGCACGGAACTCTGCTCAAATGCCTCCTTCAGCTCCTGCAGATGTCTGACATCAGGTACCTGTGTAAAAATGTCGTCAACATACCTGCAGTATATGGCCGGTTTCAAGTTCATGTCGACTACGACTTTTTGCTCGATGGTACCCATGTAGAAGTTTGCAAACAGGACACCTAGGGGAGAACCCATGGCGACCCCATCTACTTGCTTATACATGTGCCCATCCGGGCTCAAGAAGGGTGCCTCTTTAGTACAAGCTTGGAGTAGTTTCCTCAGAATACTTTCTGGCATGTCAAGAGGAGTACAGGCTGGATCACGATACACTCTGTCGGCTATCATTCCGATTGTCTCGTCCACAGGTACGTTGGTAAACAGCGATTCTACGTCCAACGAGGCTCTTATCCCTGTGGCCCGTGTGCCCCGCAGTAAGTCCACAAATTCCTTTGGAGACTTCAGGCTGAAGGCGCAAGGAACATAAGGAGTCAGCAGGCCGTTGAGTCGCTTCGCCAGTCTGTACGTGGGTGTGGGTATCTGGCTAATGATTGGCCGAAGTGGGTTTCCAGGCTTGTGCGTCTTGACATTTCCATACGCATATCCAGGTTTATATTCCCCAATGATCTTTGGCAGGTGGAGTCCGGATTTCTTGGCGTTCACAGTTTCGATCAGTTTGTTGACCTTTGCTTTTAATTCGGCTGTAGTGTCCTTCGTTACCCTTTGGAACTTAGCTTGGTCAGAGAGTATGATGTTCATTTTCGCCAGATATTCGTCTTTTTTAAGAATGACATATATTGGCGACTTGTCACCTCTCCTGACAACTATCTCCTTGTTCTCACGAAGGCTTTTAGCTGCCGCTTTAAGCTCGGGGGACAGTATGGTGCTTCTGTAGTTGCCTCGATTCTTTCCTCCTTCTGCAATAAGTTCTGCTTGTAAGGTATCTTTGGTAGTGACCTTCTTTTGTGTCTCGAGGTCGAATATGTCGTCCAACAGAATTTCCAACTCTACTTTCCGGGCCATTTCACTCGGTCTGGACATAACATGACAGTTTATGCCCAGATTTAGGAGAGTGACTTGGTCCTCAGTGAGGTTAATTCCTGCAAGGTTCAGGAAGCCATCTCGTGGTCGTGGAATTGCCATATATATATATATATATATATATATATATATATATATATATATATATATATATATATATATATATATATATATATATATATATATATATATATATATATATATATATATATATATATATATATATGTATACATATATATATATATATATATATATATATATATATATATATATATATATATATATATATATATATATATATATATTAGTATATTTTGGTAGCAGTCTTTCCTGTAGACATATATTATTAAATATGACCGAAAAAGTAAGATTAATAATTCTAACACGAATTTTCTCAATCTTTCGTACATTTCTTTTCACTGTTGGAGGTAAAT
>NC_091205.1:11550696-11575696 GCF_040958095.1 Procambarus clarkii | reverse complement strand
TACCTAGTACCCAGAACGCACTTCTCAGCCTACTATGCAAGGCTCGATTTGCCTAATAAGCCAAGTTTTCCTGAATTAATATATTTTCTCTAATTTTTTTCTTATGAAATAATAAAGCTACCCATTTCATTATGTATGAGGTCAATTTTTTTTATTGGAGTTAAAATTAACGTAGATATATGACCGAACCTAACCAACCCTACCTAAACTAACCAAACCTATCTTTATAGGCTAGGTTCGGTTAGGTAGCCGAAAAAGTTAGGTTAGGTTAGGTTAGGTAGGCTAGGTAGTCGAAAAAAACATTAATTCATGAAAACTTGGCTTATTAGGCAAATCGGGCCTTGCATAGTAGGCTAATAAGTGCGTTCTGGCTACTAGGTACGACATATATATATATATATATATATATATATATATATATATATATATATATATATATATGTCGTACCTAATAGCCAGAACGCACTTCTCAGCCTACTATTCAAGGCCCGATTTGCCTAATAAGCCAAGTTTTCATGAATTAAAGTTTTTTCGTCTACCTAACCTACCTAACCTAACCTAACCTAGCTTTTTTTGGCTACCTAACCTAACCTTACCTATAAATATAGGTTAGGTTAGGTTAGGTAGGGTTGGTTAGGTTCGATCATATATCTACGTTAATTTTAACTCCAATAAAAAAAAATTGACCTCATACATAGAGAAAAGGGTTGCTTTATCATTTCATAAGAAAAAAATTATAGTAAATATATTAATTCAGGAAAACTTGGCTTATTAGGCAAATCGGGCCTTGAATAGTAGGCTGAGAAGTGAGTTCTGGCTACTAGGTACGACATATATATATATATATATATATATATATATATATATATATATATATATATTTATATATATACTAATGTCGTACCTAGTAGCCAGAACGCGATTCTCAGCCTACTATGCAAGGCCCGATTTGCCTAATAAGCCAAGTTTTCATGAATTAATTGTTTTACGACTATCTAACCTACCTAAAATAACCTAACCTAACTTTTTCAGCTTCCTAACCTAACCTAATCTATAAAGATAGGTTAGGTTAGGTTAGGTATGGTTGGTTAGGTTCGGTCATATATCTACGTTAATTTTAACTCCAATAAAAAAAACTGACCTCATACATAATGAAATAGGTAGCTTTATCATGTCATAAGAAAAAAATTAGAGAAAATATATTAATTCAGAAAAACTTGGCTTATTAGGCGAATCGGGCCTTGCACAGTAGGCCGAGAAGAGCATTCTGGCTACTAGGTACAACATATATATATATATATATATATATATATATTATATATATATATTATATATATGTCGTACCTAATAGCCAGAACGCACTTCTCTGCCTACTATTCAAGGCCCGATTTGCCTAATAAGCCAAGTTTTCAAGAATTAATTGTTTTTCGACTACCTAACCTACCTAACCTAACCTAACCTAACATTTTCGGCTACTTAACCTAACCTAACCTATAAAGATAGGTTAGGTTAGGTTAGGTAGGGTTGGTTAGGTTCGGTCATATATCTACGTTAATTTTAACTCCAATAAAAAAAATTGACCTCATACATAATGAAATGGGTAGCTTTATCATTTCATAAGAAAAAAATTTGAGAAAATATATTAATTCATGAAAACTTGGCTTATTAGGCAAATCGGGCCTTGCATAGTAGGCTGAGAAGTGCGTTCTGGCTACTAGGTACGACATATATATATATATATATATATATATATATATATATATATATATATATATATATATATATATATATATATTTTATATATATATATATATATATATATATATATATATATATATATATATATATATATATATATATATATATATATATATATTAGTATATTTTGGTAGCAGTCTTTCCTGTAGACATATATTATTAAATATGACCGAAAAATTAAGATTAATAATTCTAACACGAATTTTCTCAATCTTTCGTACATTACGCTTCACTGTTGGAGGTAAATCAAAAATCACTTCTCCAAAATTCATTTTTATTTCTAGTCTGACGCGACACGGGCGCGTTTCGTAAAACTTATTACATTTTCAAAGACTTCACAAATACACAACTGATTAGAACTTACGTATCTCTGCTATTATATCTACATTTGAGTGAGGTGGGAGGGATGATGTGGCATATAGTGACGTGGCATTAACACAAGACAGAACATGAGGGGATATTAATAGGGTATTAAAAGTATCAACACAAGACAGAACAGAAACAATGGGTATTGAATAGAAGTGTTTGTAGAAAGCCTATTGGTCCATATTTCTTGATGCTTCTATATTGGAGCGGAGTCTTGAGGTGGGTAGAATATAGTTGTGCAATAATTGGCTGTTGATTGCTGGTGTTGACTTCTTGATGTGTAGTGCCTCGCAAACGTCAAGCCGCCTGCTATCGCTGTATCTATCGATGATTTCTGTGTTGTTTACTAGGATTTCTCTGGCGATGGTTTGGTTATGGGAAGAGATTATATGTTCCTTAATGGAGCCCTGTTGCTTATGCATCGTTAAACGCCTGGAAAGAGATGTTGTTGTCTTGCCTATATACTGGGTTTTTTGGAGCTTACAGTCCCCAAGTGGGCATTTGAAGGCATAGACGACGTTGGTCTTTTTTAAAACGTTCTGCTTTGTGTCTGGAGAGTTTCTCATGAGAAGGCAGGCCGTTTTTTTGGTTTTATAGTAAATCGTCAGTTGTATCTTCTGCTTTTTGACTGTAAGGATAACGTTTCTATTAACAATATCTTTCAGGACCTTTTCCTTCGTTTTATGAGCTGTGGAGAAGAAGTTCCTGTAAAATAGTCTAATAGGGGGTACAGGTGTTGTGTTAGTTGTCTCTTCAGAGGTTGCATGGCGTTTCACTTTCCTTCTTATGATGTCTTCAACGAAACAATTGGAGAAGCCGTTGTTGACTAGGACCTGTCTTACCCAACAGAGTTCTTTGTCGACTTGCTTCCATCCTGAGCTGTGGCTGAGAGCACGGTCGACATAAGCGTTAACAACACTCCTCTTGTTACTGTCTGGGCAGTCACTGTTGGCATTTAGGCACATTCCTATGTTTGTTTCCTTAGTGTAGACTGCAGTGTGGAAACCTCCGCTCCTTGATTTTTCAATTACCATCAACAGTGAAAAGAAACATAAGAAAGATCGAAAAAATTCGTGTTAGAATTATTAATCTTACTTTTTCGGTCATATATAATATATCGTATATATAATATATTTTCGGTCATATATCTTACCTATTAGTCAGAATGCACTTCTCAGCCTACTATGCAAGGCCCGATTTGCCTAATAAGTCAAGTTTTCCTGAATTAATATATTTTCTCTAATTTTTTCTTATGAAATGATAAAGCTACCCATTTCATTATGTATAAGGTCAATTTTTTTTTATTGGAGTTAAAATTAACGTAGATATATGACCGAAGCTAACCAACCCTACCTAACCTATCCTAACCTATCTTTATAGGTTAGGTTAGGTTAGGTAGCCGAAAAAGTTAGGTTAGATTAGGTTAGGTAGGTTAGATAGTCGAAAAACAATTAATTCATGAAAACTTGGCTTATTCGGCAAATCGGGCCTTGCGTAGTAGGCTGAGAAGTGCGTTCTGGCTACTAGGTACGACATATATATATATATATATATATATAATATATATATATATATATATATATATATATATATATATATATATATATATATATATATATATGCAAACAAGCCTGAATGGTCTCCAGGCATACATGCAACCAAAAACTCACACCCCAGAAGTGACTCGAACCCATACTGCCAGGAGCACTATGCATCTGGTGTACAGGACACCTTCACCACTCGACCATCACGACCGTTCAAAAGATGATGGTAGCCGAAGCTATTTACCTCACCATCCCGACGGCGCTCTGATGGTAATCGTGGGCATAGTATTTTATCAAATCACCTCATTCTTTGGGGCAACACGTGAGAAACACACGGTGGGGTAAATGGTTCGGTCATATACCTCCGTTAGTTTTAACTCAAATTTAAACAAATTAACTTATACATAATGAAATGGACAGATTTATTATTTCATAAGAAAAAATTTAGAAAAATATATAAATTTAGGAAAACTTGGCCTATTAGGCAAATAGGGCCTTGCATACTAGGCCAAGTACGACGTTCTGGTTACTAGGTACAACATGCATATATATATATATATATATATATATATATATATATATATATATATATATATATATATATATATATATATATATATATATGTTGTACCTAGTAGCCAGAACTTCGTACTCGGCCTGCTATGCAAGGCCCGATTTGCCTAATAAGCCAAGTTTTCATGAATTAATATATTTTCTCACATTTTTTTTTATGAAATGATAAAGCTAACCATTTCATTATGTATGAGGTCAGTTTTTTTTATTGGAGTTAAAATTAACGTAGATATATGACCGAACCTAACCAACCCTACCTAACCTAACCTAACCTATCTTTATAGGTTAGGTAAAGGTTAGGTAGCCGAAAAAGTTAGGTTAGGTAGATTAGGTAGTCGAAAAAAACATTAATTCATGAAAACTTGGCTTATTAGGCAAATCAGGCCTTGCATAGTAGGCTGAGAAGTGCGTTCTGGCTACTAGGTACGACATTATATATATATATATATATATATATGTCGTACCTAGTAGCCAGAATGCACTTCTCAGCCTACTATGCAAGGCCCGAATTGCCTAATAAGCCAAGTTTTCATGAATTAATTGTTTTTCGACTACCAAACCTGCCTAACCTAACCTAACCTAACTTTTTTAGCTACCTAACCTAACCTAACCTATAAAGATAAGTTAGGTTAGGTTAGGTAGGGTTGGTTAGGTTCGGTCATATATCTACATTAATTTTAACTCCAATAAAATAAAACTGACCTCATACATAATGAAATGGGTAGCTTTATCATTTCATAAGGAAAACATTAGGGAAAATATATTAATTCATGAAAACTTGGCTTATTAGGCAAAACGGGCCTTGCATAGTAGGCTGAGGATTGCGTTCTGGCTACTAGGTACGACATATATATATATATATATATATATATATATATATGCGGAAAATCCACAGAGAAATATGAAATGAGGTGAACGTTTCGGCTTTGTTAAAGCCTTTGTCAACACCAGACTGACTGACTCAGTCAGTCTGGTGTTGACAAAGGCTTTAACAAAGCCGAAACGTTCACCTCATTTCATATTTCTCTGTGGATTTTCCGCATAAAATGATCAGTGTTTTGTGATCGTCAATTGCATATATATATATATATATATATATATATATATATATAATATATATATATATATATATATATATATATATATGCGAACAAGCCTGAATGGTCCCCAGGACTATATGCAACTGGAAACTCACACCCCAGAAGTGACTCGAACCCATACTGCCAGGAGCAACGCAACTGGTATGTACAGGACGCCTTAATCCACTTGACCATCTCGACCAGACATAAGGAGGTGATAGCCAAAGCTAATTTAACCACCCCCCCCCCCCCCCGCCGGCACCCGGATGGTAATCTTGGGCATAGCATCCTGGGGACCATTCAGGCGTGTTCGCATTTGTGTTCCTCATGTGTGCCCTAAAGAATGAGGTGATTTGTTAAAATGCTATGCCCAAGATTACCATCTGGGTGCCGGCGGGGGTGGGGGGGGGGGGGGTCAAATAGCTTCGGCTATCACCTCCTTATGTCTGGTCAAGATGGTCAAGTGGATTAAAGCGTCCTGTACATACCAGTTGCATTGCTCCTGGCAGTATGGGTTTGAGTCACTTCTGGGGTGTGAGTTTTCAGTTATATAAATATATATATATATATATATATATATATATATATATATATATATATATATATTTATATATATATATATATATATATATATATATATATATATATATATATATATATATATATATATATATATATATTTAATGTTGAATCTGACCGAAAGGATAAGTTTAATAATTCTAACATAAACCTTCTCAATATTTCTTACGTTTTTCTTCACGGTAGGGAGTAATATAAAGATTAACTCTCCAAAATTCATTCTTAATTTCTGGTCTGATGCCTGAATGCGCTTCATAATTCTTTTTACATTTTCAAAGACTAGTTTACACATAAAAATTCATCCTACTTATACTCGTTTTGGGTGAGGTGATATGGCACAATAGTTTGCGTTAGGTGACAAACATAAGACAGAACACGAAACAATGGGCATGAAAAACATAAGAATGGAAGTAGCAGCGGAAGGCCTATTAGCCCTTACCTCCTCTCCTTGCTTCAGTGTTGGTTCGGGGTCCTGAAGTGGGTAGAATATAGTTGTGCATTAATTGGCTGTTGATTGCTGGTGTTGACTTTTTGATGTGTAGTGCCTCGCTGATGTCGTGTCTCCTGCTATCGCTGTATTTATAGATGATTTCTGTGTTGCACGTTAAGATTTCTTTGGTGATGGTCAGGTTGAGAAGAGATTATATGTTCCTTGATGGAGCCCTGTTGTGTGTGCATGGGTAATTGCCTAAAAAAGAGACGTTGTTGTTGTCTTGCCTATATTCTGAGTTCTTTGGGGCTTACAGTCCTCAAGTGTGCATGTGAAGGCATAAACGACGTAGCTTTCCTTCAGGGCGTTCTGTTTGGTGTCTAGGGAGTTTTTCATGAGTAGCTTTGCCGTTTTGTTGTTTTTATAATAAATAGTCTATTATATTTTCTGATTTTTGTCTGTAGGGATAACGTTCCTATCAATAATATCTTTCAGGAGCCTTTCCTCCATTTTATGAGCCGTCGAATAAAAGTTCCTGTTAAATAGTCTAATAGGGGGTAAAAGTGTTGTGTTAGTTGACTCTTCAAAGGTTGCATGGCAGTTCATCTTTCTTTTTATGATGTCTGCAATAAAACCGATTAAGAAGCCATTGTTGACTAGGACCTGCCTTACCCTACAGAGTTCTTCATCTACTTCCTTCCATCCTTAGCTGTGGCTGAGAGCCCGGTCGACGTAAGCATTGACAACACTCCTCTTTTACCTGTCTGGGCAGTCACTATTGGCATTGAGGCACATTCCTATGTTTGTTTCCTTAGTGTAAACTGCAGTGTGGAAGCCTCAGTTCCTTTCCGTGACTGTTACATCTAGAAAGGGCAGCTTCCCATCGTTCTCCATCTCGTAAGTGAAACTCAACACAGAATTCCGCTCAAATGACTCCTTCAGCTGCTGCAGACGTTTGGCATCAGGTACCTGCATAAAAAATGTCGTCAACATACCTGCAGTATATGGCAGGTTTCAAGGCCATGTTTATTACCTTTCGATTTAGCCATTTCAAAATGATTTTAGCCAAAATAATTCAAGGTTATTTCAATTACCCACGACAGTGAAGAAAAACGTATGAAATATTGAGAAGATTCGTGTTAGAATTATTAATCTTACACATTTTGATGTGTATCAAAGCTTGTCTAAGTGGTATACATTTCGCAGCACCATAATCTAAATGTCATGACAAGAGGACATTGCAAGGAACAACAATGAAATGAAAATTACACAGTATACATATGAGTAATACATCCAAGACCTAAATGAATACATTCTCCATCATGGTCCACATAATGTTTTCTGTACAGCATTAATGTAGCATTACATACAATAAGTATACAAGGAGATTTTTCCAAGCTACATGACATTAGGCTACTGCTATACTCTAGACTTCTAATATATATCCACAAATACATAGCATACATCTTTGATACAAACATATTATATAGTCGGTTATGTATGACATGAATTGCCAATACCCGAATTAACAACAATATACAGTCAAAGAAGAATTGGCTAATAATTATAATATTCGTGACACTAGGCTATCAGCCAAAGATATCACTGTATAGTTTGAGCACAATCATACACCAGCCACAGTATAATCATACTGGTGTATGCGTGGTCATAACAGTTACAACTAAACAACAGTGCCACACAAGACAATGTTCGCCATATCTAATGTTCCCACTACACCATTGTGTCAAACAAGACAATAGTTACTACCACTATTGTTCCAACTAAACCACTGTGGTAAACAGAACAATCTTCACCACCTCTATTGCTTCAACTAAACCCCAATATGAAACAAGACAAAGTTCACAACTATTAATGTTCCCACAACATCCCTGCGTCACACAAGACAATGTTCACTGCCACTATTGATCCAACTACACCACTGTCACACAATACAATGGTCAATACCGCTAAAGATCCAAATAAACCATTGTGTCATCTAAGACAATTACCACTACCACTAATGTTCCAACTAAACCACTGTATCACACGAGACAATGGTTACTACCACGAATATTCTAACTAAACAGCCGTGTAACACAAGACAATGGTCACCCACGCTAATGGTCCAATTAATCCACGGTGTCAATAAGACAATGGTTTCCACTTCTAATATTCCCACTTCACCCTGAGTAACACAAAACAATGCTTACTACCATTTATGTTCCAACTACACAACTGTCTCACACAAGACAATATTCATTACTATTAATGTTCCAACTTAATCACTGTGTTTCCCAAGACAATGGTCACTACCACTAATGTTCCAAATAAAACTCTGAATCATAAAAGACAATGTCACTACCACGAATGTTCTATCTAAACAACTGTGTCACACAAGACAGTGGTCACCTTGAGGTTACCTTACCTTGAGGTGCTTCCGGGGCTTAGCGTCCCCCGCGGACGCGGTCACCACAACTAATGTTTCAACTACACCACTGTGTCAACAAGACAATGTTCTCCACCTCTAATATTCACAGTTCTCCACTATGACACACAAGACAATGCTCACTACCACTAATGTTCCAACTACACCACTGTGTCAATCTCACAATGTTCTCCACCTCTAATGATCCCCCTTAACCATTGTGTCACGCAAGACAATGCTCACCGCCACTAATGTTCACACAATACACAACTGTGTCACAAAATAAAATTTTCGCTACCAATGAGGTTCCAACTAAAAGCTTGTGTCAAACAAGACAATGTTTACCACCACTTATGGTCTGGGTGACCACTGTATGGCACAAGACAATGTTCACGATAACTAATGTTCCAATTGCACTACTTTGTCACAAATGACAATGGTCAGAACTACTAATGGTCGCCAACGGCCATACCACGTTGAGAACATCGTTTCTCGTCCGATCAGCGAAATTAAGCAACGTTGGGTTTGGTTAGTACTTGGATGGGTGACCGCTTGGGAACACCAAATGCGGTTGGAAATATTGTTTTAGGGGCCTGGTAGCCTGGTGGATAGCGCACAGGACTCGTAATTCTGTGGCGCGGTTTCGATTCCCGCACCAGGCAGAAACAAATGGGCAAAGATTCTTTCACCCTGAATGCCCCTGTTACCTAGCAGTAAATAGGTACCTGGGAGTTAGTCAGCTGTCACGGGCTGCTTCCTAGGGTGTGTGTGTGGGGGGGGGGAAGTAGTAAACAGTTGATTAACAGTTGAGAGGCGGGCCGAAAGAGCAAAGCTCATCCCCCGCAAACACAACTAGGTGAATACAACTAGGTGAATACACCACTGTCATTCAAAGCAATGTTTTCTACCACTAATATTCCAACTACACTACTGTCACACAAGACAACGGTTACTACCTCTAATGTTCAATTAAACCACTGTGTCACACAAGACAATGCTCAATAAAATTAATATTCCCACTAAACCACTTGGGAATATTAATTCCCATATTAATCAATCAAACAAGACAATGTTTACTACCACAAATGTTCTAACTAAACAACTGTGTCACATAAGATAATGAACACCACCACTAATGTTCCAACAAAACCACTATGGCAACAAAGTGTTCTCCACCATTAATTAATGTTCCCACTTCACCACTTCTGTGACTCAAGACAATGCTCGCTACCACGGAAAGTCGCTGAACCTGTTTCTTGTTAGTCAAGATAGGAAAATAAAAATGGCATTAACTTTATCAGATATAGGCATCACACTACCTTGACCAACCTCGTGCCCTAGACTAACAATTGTACCTCTGGCAAAGTTACATTTCTGAGGGCTAACAGTAAGATTGGCCTCCTGCAACTTGGCAAACAACAATTTTAAACCCTCTAAATGGTCTTACCAATAATCACTGAAGAAAACAAAGTCATCTAAATACGCAACGCAATAGGGAATATCCTGCAGCAACAAAATCATCAACCTCTGGAAAGTTGCTGGAGCATTCTAAAGACCGAAAGGCATAACATTATACTGGAAACAACCATCAGGTGTTATAAAAGCTGAAACTTCACTAGCTTGAATTGTCGAGCTAGTGAAGTTTCACTAGCTCGTGTGAAGTTTCACTAGCTAGTGAAACATCACTGACTAGTGAAACTTAACTAGACCATGGTCCAGGAGGAACTCCACTTCCCTCCCTCTTTTCCGGTGATACTCTATATGGATGCATGCGAATAGGGGCGGTGTCTGTGAGCTGAATATCATGGCTAATGACATGGGCCTTGGTAGCCACTTCTCCAAAAAGATTAGAATACTGGTGTAGTAAGGTTCTTAACTCTCCCTGTTTCTCCTCATTCAAGTTTCCCAACATCTCAAAAGCTAGAACAACAAAGTGTAGGATTAGACAAGTTATCAGTTATATGGTTCTCAGGGGTGATTGTGTGCTGTACTAACACATGACTCAGGCCTGCAGCCTTGAAATGCTTTCAACCTGTTAACGTGCACTACTAAAACTTTGGAATGGTCCTGCAGACATTTAATTTTATAAGTTAACTCAGAGCGTCTGCAAACAACTTCAAAAGGATCTTCAAAATGATGAGCTAAAGCAGACTTCACTCTGGATTTCAAAACAAGAACAAGATCACCTGACTGGAAACATCTCAACTTCACCCTGAACTTCTTGTCATGGTGTTGTTCCATCTTAAGTTGCGATTTCTTCTGATGCTCACTCGCCACGTCTTGGTACTTCTTCAATTTGGATTGGGTCTCACTCAACAACCGACTTCCATCAGGGAGAGAAAACATTTCCCATCATCCTTTCAAGCAGCAACTGGATTGGGCCTCACATTTGATATACGACAACTAATTGGAAGGAGAAAACCCAAACGAATGCTGTAACCCATTACGAGCTGCAGATAATATAAAGGGCAATTCCTCATCCCAATTTCGTCTGGAGTCTTCACCAACAGTCTGTAACATCTGCTTCATGGTCTGGTGAAATCTCTCCAAGACACCTTGACTCTGTGGATGATAAGTACTGGACACACGATGTTCTATATTGTACTTCACACAGAATCGTTGGAACTCTGCTGAACGGAAGTTACTACCGTTGTCCGACTGAATCACCCGAAGAAGTCCAAACAAGGTACAAAACTTTACGACTGTCTTTGCTCTAATATTACGTACAGGATAAGCTTTGGAGAAACTTGGATGTGGCGCACATAAAGGTTATTAAAAATACATGACCGGACTTGGTCCGATTCAAAGGGCTTACACAATCGATAATGATATGGGAAAAAGGTTCACTTGGAATTACAATTGACTGCGCAGGGGAGGTACACTTTGAATAGGTTTACCCCACTATTTGACATTTTACACACTGTCTACAATGTTTGCCATATCCTTCTTAAGACTGGCCAATATAAATACTTAATTACCTGATACAACATTCGACTGATCCCTTGGTGACCACTTAATGGATCGTCGTGGGCAACTGAGAGGACTTGTTCTCGGTATGCTTTGGAGACCGCATACTGGGTAACACTCTCACAGTCCTCTGAAGAGGAAGATAACTTAGATCTCCATCGTCTCATCAGCATCTGATCTCGGAGGAAATATCTAATAATAATATCTGCCCGAAACGCTTTGCGTAATAGTGGCTTTAGGCATTGTATGTACTAGCTCTATCTATAAAGCCAACAAACTTTGTAAAATATCTTTATGTATGTACCTTACCTAAATAAAAATTATTATTATATTATTATTATTATTATTATCCAACATCATCTGCCAAAGCATCCTCCTTCTTGACAGCTTAAGAAAAAATGCATCAAAACTAGGGGTCATTCTGTTGAAGTTATCTTGAGGTTATCTTGAAATGATTTCGAGGCTTTAGTGTCCCCGCGGCCCGGTCCTCGACCAGGCCTCCATCCACAGGAAGCAGCCCGTGACAGCTGACTAACACCTAGGTACCTATTTTACTGCTAGGTAACAGGGGCATAGGGTGAAAGAAACTTTGCCCATTGTTTCTCGCCGGCGCCCGGGATCGAAACCGGGACCACAGGATCACAAGTCCAGCGTGCTGTCCGCTCGGCCGACCGGGGAGCCGGTCGGCCGAGCTAAAGTGTGGGATTTTACTAAAGTTAGGCTAAAGTGGGGATTTTACATCAAAAATAGGGGGAGAGGTAGTAACAGGAGGTACAACATTACATGGCACAACTCCCTCAACTGCACTAACCTCATCCAAACGAGCTCTAAAAATGTCTGCCAAGTTGATTTCCGGTTCTAACGTTGACGGTTTTCCAGCTATCCTCCGGTTGTAGGGTGGAAACATCACTCTGGGACTTGGGATCTTGTGACTACGCAGGCTGGATACACTTCAGGAGCAATCTCACTCGTTTCCGAGAGATCTACCAGGGTCACTGAACATTATGGGGAGATGACTGTTTATCAAGGTGCCAGCAATGTCATTTCCTAGAATTATATCGACACCAGGTATAGGCAAGGTATCGCACACACCTACAGTACATAGTCCAGGAGTATAGGGGGATTTAATGTATACTTGCATAAGGGGAACACATTTGTTACGGCCACTATGGGTCGCAACCGGGTTCTTTGATGGTAGAACGAAACTATAGTATCCGACCCCAAGTCGGTAATACGCTTTCAAGAAAGTGGTTATGTAGTGAATAAAAAAAAGGGAGGGGATGAAAAAAAACACGTTCAATGTATTAAATATCTTTCCACCACCGTTAAGTAGATATATGTACACTGTCACCATATATTATATATAAAGAAACGATAGGCTATTACTACACCTATGTACAATCCTTTCACTCAGGATATCAAACGTGTTCACGTGCAGAGTTCATCAATCCCCAGTATTTCTTCACTGTCCTATACGTGGGCCAGCCCCCTGAGAGTCTCATGAGGTGCCTATACCCCAACAACCGCTCTCCAGCTACTCGCTGGCAGAGTACCTCTTCCACACGCTGAGCGGGGTCACAAACCAATACAGGGGTAGCGATCCCCTGGTAGCAGTCTCTAGCTACCAGCTATCAGAACTACTTAACAGGCACCTCCCTGTCGTCAGTCTCTCTCCCCTAAGCCAGTCCCGAAGGTACACCGATCTTTTCAACACTAAAGCACTTGCAGTTATCACACTGCTTCATCGGTGGCGGCTTCCTTGGTCGTTTCCAGGACCATGTAGGGAGAACTCTGGACTGCCCAAGGTGAACTGCCATCTCCAGTACTGTTGCCTCCAGACGTCACCTCTGTGGACACAAAAACGTCATCAATGACCTAGCCGGTACTGGCGAAACTAGGAAATACCACTAACCCACTGGGGAGATGACATTATGCTCTGTAGCACACACTAGGTGGCGCCGGTCTCTCATCAGAGGTCACTTACAACGACCCTTCTGGCTGACCAAGGCAGGAATCTTTAGCCATTTGATAACCATCCACCAGATGGCGTTGTCTACATTACGTACTATTTCAGGGCAGTTCTGGTGCAGACTCGTAGATGGCGCTGGAACTACCACTCTACCTCCTGACAAGGGCGACGAGTCCGTAACACTACCCCAACTATACCCTGTGTAAGCATTACTTCGTCCAGGACAACCTTCTTGACCTTGGACAACATACTAGAAGTAATCAACGTTAACGACGCACCAGTGTCTCTAAACATTACTACAGGAACCCGCTTGTCTATAACTCCCACTATTTTAGCATGAATAATAAAAGGGTCAAAACCAGCAAGCCACCGTGGCTTACCCTTACACAATGTCTCGGAATTATGACCTTGCCTTGTTTTACTCACCACTAAGGCGTTTGGTCGTAATTCCGGATGTTACCTGAAAAAAAGACGGACAACATGTTTTTCTTGTGGCAATAATTACATTGTTTTACATCAGTCGAACTTGTCGAACCTGATGTGGCTCTACTAGGGTTAAAAGTACCCTTAGAATTACTAGATGCATGGTCTGCCTTGGCTGTAAGAGCAGATATAGCATTATAATGACTACTCTTTGACTTTTCAGAATTATCCTGCCTAGAAGTGAATGCTTTAGGTGCCATATGATAGTTATTGTACGGTATTTTATTTATCGTTTCATGTTCATCTGTCAACATAGCTAAATCATGAACATCCTTGTATGAACGTTTACCTGTGGCTAGTACCATGGTCAACTTTACAGGCAAACAAGACAAGAGTTCATCTACTAGGATGAACTGCTTAAGGTGAACTGCCACTGCCACTTTCGCGCTATCTGGACGCGCCGGCGCGTCCCGTTTCGTCTAACGCTAACGCATAGTGGACATAAAGTTGAGTCCTCTTTTAAAATATTTGTATAAAATTCAATTTTTATCCGATTTACTTTGGGTTTGTTTCAAACTGCGCGCTATGAGGCTCTCTTTCTCACCACTAGGCTGCATGGTACAATAAGTTCATGAAAGGTGTGGATAACTTCGATCAAATGGTATTTTGTCCCAAACGGGTTGCAGGTGGGTGACTTTAGCCGTTTATACTGGTAATGCTTCCCCCATATCATGTATTATATGCATATGTCTGTTTAGGGAATTTTATTCCGATCAATATACAACCAAAAATAACTGTGTGCAACAAGTATAAACTTGACAAACATAACAAAAGTAAAAACATTTCGTGTGTGTTTGACGCTCACTGATATGTTCCAGCGTTGTTTTATATTTGGCGCTATTCTAACTTACGCTTTGTTGATATTTTTTACCTATGGGCACATAGAACATTCTATTGCGAACACATTGACACAAAAATGAATGACGTACATAGAAAATTAATGTCATGAGAGTGAAATAAGTATAAACTTTCAAAGCGCCGTGCGTCGTCCCGTCACCGATACCGGGTAACAATTTCACCACTTCCCACACTCTTGCGGGCGGGCCGCATCATTATTCTACGCTTATATTCATATCACCGTATTGGGAATTTCATTGCGAGTCCATTGATACCAAAATTAACGCTGTAGAATAAGTGTGGAGGTGATTACAATCCCAAGAGTAAAAACATTTTGTTGCTGATGGGCGCTCACGGCGAGTCATCTTCGTAGTTATTTATTTGGTGCTGGTATCCCTATACGTTTCGTGACTTTTTTTACTGATGTTCTTCTAGAGAATTTTATTGCGAACACGTTGGTACCAAAATGAAATACGTAGCATGAGAACTAAGGTCAGAAGAGTAAAAAGAGTATACACATTTTTGTTTTTACGCTTAAGCGATAAAAACGCCGCGCGCACATTTGGTTGGCTGAGTGACCTTCGCGGAAAGCGCGAAAGTGTTAAGGGACAAAAAATCATGAGTATTATTTGTACTAAGCCATCTGACAAAGACTGACTCTTCTACTCAAGCAAAATCTGTAACTGTTTGATCAAGTGCACGCTTGAGACCTCTAAACTTTTGTCTTAATACATCTGCATAGGAAGCAGAGAGTTAGAGTTAGGGGTGAGACCTTAGAAAGACGTGAAGTCACCAGTGGAGTCCCACAGGGCTCTGTACTTGGACCTATCCTGTTTCTGATATACGTAAATGATCTCCCAGAGGGTATAGTCTCATTCCTCTCAATATTTGCTGACGACGCCAAAATAATGAGGAGGATTAAGACAGAGGAGGACAGCTTGAGGCTTCAAGAAGACCTGGACAAGCTGCAGGAATGGTCGAACAAATGGCTGTTAGAGTTTAACCCAAGCAAATGTAATGTAATGAAGATGGGGTAGGAAGCAGGCGACCAGATACAAGGTACCATTTGAGAGATGAAATACTTCAAGAGTCAGAGAGAGAGAAAGACCCGGGGGTTGGTATCACGCCAGACCTGTCCCCAGAAGCTCATATCAAGAGGATAACATCAGCAGTATATGCCAGGTTGGCTAACATAAGAACGGCCTTTAGAAACTTGTGTAAGGAATCTTTCAGAACATTATATACCACATATGTCAGACCAATCCTGGAGTATGCGGCTCCAGCATGGAGTCCATATCTAGTCAAGCATAAGACTAAACTGGAAAAGGTTCAAAGGTTTGCCACCAGACTAGTACCCGAGCTGAGAGGTATGAGCTACGAGGAGAGACTACGGGAATTAAACCTCACTTCGTTGGAAGACAGAAGAGTTAGGGGGGACATGATCACCACATTCAAGATTCTCAAGGGAATCGACAGGGTTGATAAAGACAGGCTGTTTAACACAAGGGGCACACGCACTAGGGGACACAGGTGGAAACTGAGTGCCCAAATGAACCTCAGAGATATTAGAAAGAACTTTTTTAGTGTCAGAGTGGTTGACAAATGGAATGCATTAGGAAGCGATGTGTTGGAGGCTGATTCCATAAACAGTTTCAAGTGTAGATATAATAGAGCCCAATAGTCTCAGGAACCAGTACACCTGTTGATTCACGGTTGAGAGGCGGGACCAAAGAGCCAGAGCTCAACCCCCACAAGCACAACTAGGTGAGTACACTTAAACCTCTCTAGTTCAACTTGCCTTAGCTGAAGTTCTAACTCCTGCCGTCTCAGTCTAGCAGTACTCTCAACCTCGTCAGGGTATTTCTCTAATATCTCATTGCTCAACATACCATCGTCTACTAGATGCCAGAAAATAATTCGCAATAATTTAGCTTTAACCATTCTGGGTGCCACATCTAACTCTAGGGTTTTTCCTATATAAATCAACACTGTTTTAGTTAAGGTCTTAATCCTTTCCACTGATGGATTCTGCAAAATCTCTTTTACTACTTGCTCCATCTTAATTAATTAATAAGACACTTTCTACCAAAATTAGAATATACTAGACTAGCTTGCCCCACAGACACGCAAAAATGAAACGCTTACCTCTGTCGTGCAGCGTTGCAAGTGCAATATTAACTAGGTTCACATATATTATAGTGTGGGTTGGTGGTGTTGTCGTCGTGTTCCTCCTTTCCGGACAACCCAACCCACAACTCGGTAGCGTGCTTATACTTCACTAGGAGATCACACTAGGCGCTTCTGGCCCTTGGAGAGGGCTCAACGTCACACATTTAGGGGATGCGGCTCCAACACTCAGCCTCGTTGTCACGTGCACACACCCACTTGAGCCGCTGTGACTCCCCACTCTCTCCTTAGGTGATATGATCTCCTCAATCCCCTTTGATTTATTGGTTTTCCGTCCTACCCTGTCCAGAGCAGTGGCTCTTGGCTCTTGGCTCTTTCTCTCTCTCTCTCTCTCTCTCTCTCTCTCTCTCTCTCTCTCTCTCTCTCTCTCTCTCTCTCTCTCTCTCTCTCTCTCTCTCTCTCTCTCTCTCTCTCTCTCTTCTCCTTCTTTACTACTTCCTGGGAAGCCTCACTAGGACAAGGGCAAACCCCAGCAAATTAGAATACATTTACTGGACAAAGCACATACACAATACATACACACATATAATAATAATGATTCCTGTACTCTATACTATTACAATCAGGTTGCTCTCCAACACCATCAGAACTCCATCATCAGCTGATCAAGTGGTATCCTATCTTCAGATTCACCACCTGATATTATCAACCTCCTCAAGCAGGTCAAGTCTACATACACTGTTGCACTATCAACAAGACAATATATATATATATATATATATATATATATATTATATATATATATATATATATATATATATATATATATATATATATATATATATATGTCGTACCTAGTAGCCAGAACTCACTTTTTGGCCTACTATTCAAGGCCTGATTTGCCTAATAAGCCAAGTTTTCCTGAATTAATATATTTTTTCTAATTTGTTTCTTATGAAATGATAAAGCTACCCATTTCATTATGTATGAGGTCAATTTTTTTTTATTGGAGTTAAAATTAACGCAGATATATGACCGAACCTAACCAACCCTACCTAACCTAACCTAACCTATCTTTATAGGTTAGGTTAGGTTAGGTAGCCGGAAAAGTTAGGTTAGGTTAGGTTAGGTAGGTTAGGTAGTCGAAAAAGCATTAATTCATGAAAACTTGGCTTATTAGGCAAATCGGGCCTTGAATAGTAGGCCAAAAAGTGAGTTCTGGCTACTAGGTACGACATATATATATATATGTATATATATATATATATATATATATATATATATATATATATATATATATATATTATATATATATATATATATATATATATTATATATGCGGAAAATCCACAGAGAAATATGAAATGAGGTGAACGTTTCGGCTTTGTTAAAGCCTTTGTCAACACCAGACTGACTAAGGAGAAGGGAGAAGGGGGAGGATATATAGGCCGACACCTGACCAACACAATCCTAGGGTTGGTCAGGTGTAATTAACCAAAAACAGGTATAGATTGCTAAAATATATGAAATTGGGAAGAGTTTACAATATCCTAAGAGGTTTTTGGATTTCTCGTTTGTACAAGCCAAGCGTACGTTTTATAATCACGTCCCTAAGGCGAAACCAAAAATTATTAACTCATTGGTGGTACCTTATGCGAGTGGACTTGAAAAATTGTCTCTGATTTTTAAGAAACTTAATATAAATTTGGTGTTCACTAATAGTACGATCAAATCCAATTTAATAAAAAACTCCCCTGATACAGCAGGTTGTGTGTATTCGATTCCCTGCAATGATTGTGATTCTGTGTACCTTGGACAAACAGGAAAGTCCTTGCAATTGCGGTTGTCACAATATGCTTATAGTATTAGAACTGCCCAAACGTCTAATGCATTAAATCTACATACGAGTTTATGCGATCACAATATTAACTGGAATGGGGCAAAAAGCATTACCAATTGTGGGGATTTCGTGGAACGGAATTTGATTGAGTCTGCTCTAATCAGTGTCCAAATCTTCCTAATGTTAGTACTGGAATGTACAAACTTGATCCATTTTTAAGTTATAATATTGCACAACAATTTAAGAAACAACTCTGATAGAGAGGCTTACAATGTCTCATTATAATTGTATATTCATATATTGTGTGTTCATGAGGCTTTTCTTTAATCTTTCATCCTTATTCTCTGACCGCTTAATCCACTTTGACCATTCTAAGCTAAGCTATACCTGTTTTTGGTTAATTACACCTGACCAACCCTAGGGATGTGTTGGTCAGGTGTCGGCCTATATATCCTCCTTCTTCTCCCTTCTCCATCTTCAGTCTGGTGTTGACAAAGCCGAAACGTTCACCTCATTTCATATTTCTCTGTGGATTTTCCGCATAAAATGATCAGTGTTTTGTGATCGTCAATTGCATATATATATATATATATATATATATATATATATATAATATATATATATATATATATATATATATATATATATATATATATATATATATGTCGTACCTAGTAGCCAGAACGCACTTCTCAGCCTACTATGCAAGGCCCGATTTGCCTAATAAGCCGAGTTTACATGAATTAATTGTTTTTCGACTACCTAACCTACCTAACCTAACCTAACCCAACTTTTTTGGCTACCTAACCTAACCTAACCTATAAAGATAGATTAGGCTAGGTTAGGTAGGTTTGGTTAGGTTCGGTCATATAGCTACGTTAATTTTAACTCCAATAAAAAAAATTGACCTCATACATAATGAAATGGGTAGCTTTATCATTTCATAAGAAAATAATTAGAGAAAATATATTAATTCAGGAAAACTTGGCTTATTAAGCAAATCGGGCCTTGCATAGTAGCCTGAGAAGTGTGTTCTGGCTACTAGGTACGACATATATATATATATATATATATATGTCGTACCTAGTAGCCAGAACTCACTTCTCAGCCTACTATTCAAGGCCCGATTTGCCTAATAAGCCAAGTTTTCCTGAATTAATATATTTACTATAATTTTTTTCTTATGAAATGATAAAGCAACCCTTTTCTCTATGTATGAGGTCAATTTTTTTTTATTGGAGTTAAAATTAACGTAGATATATGACCGAACCTAACCAACCCTACCTAACCTAACCTAACCTATATTTATAGGTGAGGTTAGGTTAGGTAGCCAAAAAAAGCTAGGTTAGGTTAGGTTAGGTAGGTTAGGTAGACGAAAAAACATTAATTCATGAAAACTTGGCTTATTAGGCAAATCGGGCCTTGAATAGTAGGCTGAGAAGTGCGTTCTGGCTATTAGGTACGACATATATATATATATATATATATATATATATATATATATTATATATATTATACATACATACATACATACATACATACATACATACATACATACATACATACATACATACATATATATATATATATATATATATATATATATATTATATATATATATATGTCGTACTAGTAGCCAGAACTCACTTCTCAGCCTACTATTCAAGGCCCGAATTTGCCTAATAAGCCAAGGTTTCCTGAATTAATATATTGACTATAATTTTTTTCTTATGAAATGATAAAGCAACCCTTTTCTCTATGTATGAGGTCAATTTTTTTTTATTGGAGTTAAAATTAACGTAGATATGACCGAACCTAACCAACCCTACCTAACCTACCTAACCTATATTATATGGTAAGGTTAGGTTAGGTAGCCAATAAAAGCTAGGTTAGGTTAGGTTAGGTAGGTTAGGTAGACGAAAAAACATTAATTCATGAAAACTTGGCTTATTAGGCAAATCGGGCCTTGAATAGTAGGCTGAGAAGTGCGTTCTGGCTATTAGGTACGACATATATATATATATATATTATATATATATATATATATATATATATATATATATATATATATATGTCGTACCTAGTAGCCAGAAACTCACTTTTTGCCTACTAGTCAAGGCCCGATTTGCCTAATAAGCCAAGTTTCCTGAATTAATATATTTTTTCTATTTTTTTTCTTATGAAATGATAAAGCTACCCATTTCAATATGTATGAGGTCAATTTTTTTTTATTGTAGTTAAAATTAACGTAGATATATGACCGAACCTAACCAACCCTACCTAACCTAACCTAACCTATCTTTATAGGTTAGGCCTGGTTAGGTAGCCGAAAAAGTTAGGTTAGGTTAGGTTAGGTAGGTCAGGTAGTCGAAAAACAATTAATTCATGAAAACTTGGCTTATTAGGCAAATCGGGCCTTGCATAGTAGGCTGAGAAGTGCGTTCTGGCTACTAGGTACGACATATATATATATATATATATATATATATATATATATATATATATTATATATATATATATATATATATATATATATATATATATATATATATATATATATATTAGTATATTTTGGTAGCAGTCTTTCCTGTAGACATATTTTATTAAATATGACCGAAAAAGTAAGATTAATAATTCTAACACGAATTTTCTCAATCTTTCGTACATTATGCTTCACTGTTGGAGGTAAATCAAAAATCACTTCTCCAAAATTCATTTTTATTTCTAGTCTGACGCGACACGGGCGCGTTTCGTAAAACTTATTACATTTTCAAAGACTTCACAAATACACAACTGATTAGAACTTGCATTTCCCTGATTTTATATCTACTTTTGAGTGAGGTGGGAAGGGTGATGTGGCATTACATTTGAGTGAGGTGGGAAGGATGATGTGGCATTAGAGGATATTAATAAGGTATTAAAAGTATCAACACAAGACAGAACACGAAACAATGGATATTGAATAGAAGTGTTTGTAGAAAGCCTATTGGTCCATATTTCTTGATGCTTCTATATTGGAGCGGAGTCTTGAGGTTATGAGGTTAATATTCTACCCACCTCAAGACTCCGCTCCAATATAGAAGCATCAAGAAATATGGACCAATAGGCTTTCTACAAACACTTCTATTCAATATCCATTGTTTCGTGTTCTGTCTTGTGTTGATACTTTTAATACCTTATTAATATCCTCTAATGCCACATCATCCTTCCCACCTCACTCAAATGTAATGCCACATCACCCTTCCCACCTCACTCAAAAGTAGATATAAAATCAGGGAAATGCAAGTTCTAATCAGTTGTGTATTTGTGAAGTCTTTGAAAATGTAATAAGTTTTACGAAACGCGCCCGTGTCGCGTCAGACTAGAAATAAAAATGAATTTTGGAGAAGTGATTTTTGATTTACCTCCAACAGTGAAGCATAATGTACGAAAGATTGAGAAAATTCGTGTTAGAATTATTAATCTTACTTTTTCGGTCATATTTAATAAAATATATATATATATATATATATATATATATATATATATATATATATATATATATATATATATATATAACTTGTGACGGTAACGCGTTGGTGTTCGGCTGTTTAAGGCTAGGGGTATGGCCTCGTCACATAGTTATAAAAAAAAATAGAAAAAACTGGAACTTCGTCTGTGGTAAGGTAAGGAGAAGACACACAAAACACAAGTAAACTTTAACAATGAAATTTTAATTACGTTAAATAAATCAAAACATGAATAAAATGCACAAACAAATTCTTATAATAAAATCAATCAAAATAATAAGAATAATTAGATGACACAATGAAAAGTTACGTTAAGGCAAAATAACAAGAAGTGCAATACAAAGTAAAATGGGAGGTGCTGGAATATTGGCTTAAAGCCACCACCTCTCTCAGTACACGCTAGAGTCTAGCTGGGAGGAGTGGTGACCACGAGAGCACTGAACATTCTAAAGTCCGAGGTTGGGGCGACCCCAGACATCAAGTAGTATGGGGGGGCGAGTGCAGGTGCAGCCAGACCGGCGACCAATCAGCGGAGCCGGTAGCGATCAACATGTAGTTTTGGTGGTTTGGGTCCGAACAGGTGGCTGGCTGCATACGTTTTGCTCACCCTGGCAAGCCTTGCTGGTGTTGTTGCCATTGTTGGACATGTCTTCCATAGTCGTTTTATATAATTTCAACGACGGGTTTGTGGAGGGAAGAGCAGGCTCAATCTCTTGAAGGAGATTATTGTCACAACTCTCCCCCGAAGCCTGCGGTTCTGGAAGAAGTACGTCGTTATGTGGTGGAGTAATGGATGGAGTCGCTTCTACTTCATAAACTCTGGAGAGGGCATCGGCTATGGTGTTGTCAGAACCCTTGATATAGCGGATCTCCAGGTTGAAGTCTTGTAAATACAGAGCCCATCGTAGAAGACGCTGGTTGGTGAACTGGGCTTGATGTAGGAAGCGGAGAGGGTTGTGGTCTGAGAAGATGGTGGTAGACCTGGCGCCTTGTAGGTACGGAGCGAAGTGTTGGAGGTTCAGGACGATGGATAGTAGCTCCTTTTCAATAGTGCTGTAGTTCCTCTGGTGTGGTTTCAGTTTGTAGCTGTAGTAGCTGACAGGTAGAATTTCCTCGCCTCGTTGTTGCATCAGGACACCACCAACGCCGGTACCACTGGCGTCGACATGAAGGACGAAAGGCTTGGTGATATCTGGAGAGGCGAGAATGGGGTTAGAACAGAGGAGGAATTTGAGTTGTTCAAAAGCAACGGTTTGCTGTATGGTCCAATTATACCGTTGCTTGGGACTGGTTAATAGAATTAGAGGTGTGGCGACTGTACTGAAATTCCTCACAAACCTACGGTAGTAAGAGGCAAGACCAAGGAAGCGCAGGAGCTGCTTCCTGGTGGTAGGCTGTGGATACTGTTGGATGGCTTGCGTGTGCGAGTCTAACGGAGCTATGCTGCCACTCCCAATAACATGACCCAGATAACGCACTTTACCTTTCGCGAAAGTGGACATGCCCAGGTTGATGGTGAGGCCGGCTGTCAGGAGCTTTGAGAACAGACGTCGCAGCTGGAGCAGATGTTCACTCCAGGAGTTGGAGGCTACGACGATATCGTCCAGGTAGGCGTATGTGTTATCCAAGCCCTGGATGACACGGTTGACAGCTCTTTGAAAGGTGGCCGGGGCATTACATAGTCCGAAAGGAAGGCGTTCATATCTGAAAAGTCCAAAAGGAGTGATGAAGGCAGATATCTCTTTAGCGCGCTCCGTTAGACACACTTGATAGTACCCCTTAAGCAAGTCCACTTGGGACAAGTACTGGGCACTACCAATGGCATCAAGGATGTCATCTATCCTTGGCAAGGGGTAAGCATCCTTGACAGTGACAGAGTTCAGTTTACGATAGTCAGTGCACAACCGCACCTTACCTTGGGGTTTGGGCACCAAGATACAGGGTGAGGCCCAGGGGGACTCACAAGGTGTAGCCAGTCCATGATCCAAGAGGTATTGCACCTCAGCACGCATGACTTCCTTCTTGCTCGGGCTGATTCGGTAGAAGGGTTGACGAATCGGCCGGGTGTCGGGGAGCAGTTGGATGTCGTGCTGGGTAACATTACACTCTTGGGGATCATCTCTGAACAACTCTTGATGTTCTCTGAAGATCTTGACGAGAGGTGCACTATGATTATCCTGAAAGTATTTGGGAAGATCATTAAGGATTTCGGAATTAGAAAGCGCTGACTCCTTGTCAGTGCTTTCGGGAGGAGAAGCTGGGAAGGTCTCACTGTGGATGTAGGGTTCTGTGAATGTGGAATAGTTAGTCAAGACAGTGGGAGAAGTACCATTATATTGCTTCAGGAGGTTGACGTGGCACAGCTGGGTCTTCCGCCGCCTATCTGGAGTCTCTATGACGTAAGTGTTGTTGCCTCTGCACTCTTTGACGCAGTAGGGTCCTGAAAATCTGTTTTGTAAAGGTGAACCTGGGATAGGGAAATAGGCAAGGACGAAGTCTCCCGGCTTGAATTTT
>NC_091205.1:11441805-11550196 GCF_040958095.1 Procambarus clarkii | reverse complement strand
ACCAACTATCTGTTTTCACAGCTGAATTATATGCCTTATATCAAGCTCTCCAAATAATCACAACATTACCAATCGGGACATATACAATCTGCAGTAACTCCAAGAGTGCGATTCAAGCAATTACGTACTCTTCAAAAACGTGCAAGGAGTTTGTTTACCCATGTCTTCAACTTCTTCATGAACATCGTTTGAACGGTTATGATACCTCTATCCAATGGGTCCCAGCGCATTGTGGTATTCTCCATAATGAACTAGTAGATCAACTAGCCAAAGCAATGCACAACACACCTCACATTACCCGTCATCCAATTCCCCATGTTGCACGTAAAGGAGCCTTCAAAAATACCATCACCCAAGATTTTGCGACGAAATGGAAAACGTCATGCTCACCCTTGTACTATGGGTCCATTAAAAAGAAATGGGAAACTTGGAAACATGTCAGATATAAAAGCAGAGAAATTGATATAGCGATGACCAGATTAAGGCTGGGACACACCAAACTAGCAGCACACAGCTCTAAGTACAGAACAGACATCAACGAACTCTGCATCCACTGTCAGGTGCCTGAAACAATCGAAACTATCTCCTACATTGCTTCCGACACTATAGTGCCAGAGTAAATTTCAAACAAGTACTTATCTCACTTAAAATACCCTTTACCATCGAGCATATATTAGGAGGTGGTGACCACTCGTTACAAGAAAAATACCAAATAGTCAAAGCACTGGCTAAATATCTCCAATCGACCAACAAATTGGGTCACATCTGACCCGCGCCACATTTATACCTGGCACCACCAACAGCTAAACACAGAAAACAACTGCCTCGTCGCAACACCAATGGATCAGCTGACGCCATAAACACAACACACCGCCCTACGGTGCGGCAAGTCTCCCTACAACACACACTCTGTTCTAGTCGCCGCTCCTCTGTCTACAGCACAACGCAACAACACTTTTAAAACTCTTATCATCTTCAACATAAACGCCTCTACCAACATCTGTACTGGTGCAGTCATCGGGAGGACAAACCCTTCATGCAAACTGCACCTACTATCAAGAAGAAGAAGAAGACGTTACCGGTCAGCCGTTATACATAAGTATGCATGAATACAATATAAAGCATCATATACCAAAATAAGTAACAAAACCTTGTCTCTGTGGTATACATCTAACTGTACCGAAATATATATTTCTGACATGACAAGAGGACAATGCAATGAACAATAATGAAATGGATATTTCACAGTATACATACTAGTAATACATCAGATACCTAAATGCATACATTCTACATCATAATACCCATATCATGTCCTATACAGCAATCTGTAGCATTCCAGAATATAAGCACATAATGGTGTTTCCCAAGCTACATGGCAAAGGCTACTGCTATTCACCGCATTGCCAATATATATCCACAAATACATAGCAAATACTTCTGGTACAGAAATATAATATACATAGGTATATTAGACATACAATTGGCAATACACAATTTCTACTAGGATATTGTCGAAAAAAAATTATATAGGTAATATAATATTTGTGATACGAGGCTAATCAGCCAAGATATCACTATACAGTTTGAGCACCTCATACACCAGTCACAGTATGATCATACTGGTGTATGTAGGGTCATAACAACTACCATTAATGTTCCAACTAAACCACTGTGTCACACAAAACAATGGTCGCTACCTAAAATGTTGCAACTAAACCACTGATTACTCTAATTACACAAAAACAATGGCAACTAATTACACAAAACAATGGTCACTACCAAATATGTTCTAAATATTACTGTACTGTAGGGAGACTGTAGTTCCCTCTAAAGGCAAAACAATGCAAGAAGCGCTGGTCCCTCAAGTACTCACGAAGTAAAGGAAGTACTTAAGCAAATTTTGGTTCTTGGAGATTCTCAAGTGAGGTATCTTGCTATAGCTTTTTGTGCCAGAGATAGGGGGAACAGTTTAAGAGTTTGCTATTCGGGAGCAGGAATTGGTGATATTGTTACAACATGGACGATATTATGGCTGGAAATGGAAACAAACCCATTATATACTCACCTATATGTGCTTGCGGGGGTTGAGCTCTGGCTCTTTGGTCCCGACACTCAACTGTCATTCAACTGGTGTACAGGTTCCGAGCCTACTGAGCTATATCATATATACATTTGAAACTGTGTATGGAGTCTGCCTCTACCACTTCACTTCCTATTGCATTCCATTTGTCAACTACTCTGACACTAAAAAAGTTCGTTCTAATAACTCTGTGGCTCATTTGGGCACTCATTTTCCACCTGTGTCCCCTAGTGCGTGTGCCCCTTGTTTTAAATAGCATGTCCTTATCTATCCTATCAATTCCTTTGAGAATCTTGTATGTGGTGATCATGTCCCCTCTAACTCTTCTGTCTTCCAGCGCGTGAGGTTTAACTCCCGTAGTCTCTCCTCGTAGCTCATACCTCTCAGCTCGGGTACTAGTCTGGTGGCAAACCTTTGAACCTTCTCAAGTTTAGTTATGCTTGATAAAATATGGACTCCATGCTGGAGCTGCATACTCAGGATTGGTCTGACATATGTGGTATTCAATGTTCTGAATGATTCCATACACAAGTTTCAAAATGCCGTTCGGATGTTGGCCAACCTGGCGTATGCCGCTGATATTATCCTCTTGATATGGGCTTCAGGGAACAGATCTGGCGTGATATCAACCCCCAAGTCTTTCACTTTCTCTGACTCTTGAAGCCTTTCATCTCCCAAATGATTCTTGTATCTGGTCTCCTGCTCCCTACACCTATCTTCATTACATTACATTTGCTTGGGTTAAACTATAACAACCACTTGTTCGACCATTCCTTCAGTTTGTCTAGGTCTTCTTGAAGCATTAAGCAGTCCTCCTCTGTCTTAATCCTTCTCATAATTTTAGCATCGTCAGCCAACATTGAAAGGAATGAGTCTATACCCTCCAGGAGATAATTTACATATATCAGAAACAAGATAAACCGAGTACAGAGCCCTGTGGGACTCCACTGGTGACTTCACGCCAACCTGAGGTCTCACCCCTCACTGTAATCCTCGCTTCCTATTGCTTAGGTACTCCCTTATCTACTGGAGCACCTTACCAGTCACTTCTGCCTGTCTCTCCAGCTTATGTACCAGCCTCTTATGGGGTACTGTGTCAAAGGCTTTCTGACAGTCCAAGAACATGTAGTTCGCCTAATATTTGTCACCTGGTCGTAGAACTCTATAAGCCTGTAAAGCAAGATAGAGTGAACCCTGAACCAACTCCCTAAACCCATGTTGGCAATTTGTCACGAAGTCCCTTTCTCTAGATGTGTTACTAGGTTTGTTCTCACGATCTTCTCCATCATCTTGCATGGTACACAAGTCAAGGACACTGGCCTGTAGTTCAGTGCCTTTTGTCTGTGAGTGAATGTAGAATCCCTCAGCTAGTTTTCTAGATTAGGCTAGTCGCTCTAGGGACTCTAGTCAAAAGTTTTCAAACTAGCATACACTTGTGGGGTGTTGAATGAAAGCTTATGTTAAGGACTGTCGTTTGGGACTGGCTAGAGGTCTATGATTGCTCTGTAGAGAGAATTACAGAAATTTTCCTGTTTCTGTGAAACAGGATGAGAGTTGAGAGTGAAGTGGTATGTGAGTACTTACTCTCAAACCGTTAGAGGTGGGGGGAAAGTGGGGTGAACGTTGCCCCCCCCCCCACCATGTGAGACATTGCGCCACTGTCTTTAGGCCTCCCCCTCCTTGTGACGTCACGGGACGCCTGTGGTGAGTGGCCTGTGATTGGGTTAGGCATCTACTCCTGCTGAGTTTTGGCTCGAACAGCTGTGACTGGAAGCGGTACCTTGAGTTGTGCCGGCTTCGTGCTGATTGGTCAAGATAAAGTAGGGGGGGGGGGAGATATGGGCATTTTGAGTTTCCCTTGCCCGCGAAAATCAGTTTGAGCTGGGCAGCAGTGGAAAAGGACGTAGCTGGGTGGAGGTGGCAGTTGCCACCTCCACCCCGTTAATCGCTGTCATTCCCTGTTACACAGCGTGGATGGCACTCCTGGGTTGTGTCTAGGCCCAATTTGCATGGAATTGGAGCCGATGAGGTATGGAAGGACCAGTAAAAAAGCCTCAGTGACAGTGGGCACCCGTGAGGCAGCTGGCAGAGCCTCATGGTGTAACAGGTGGTTCGAATATCCTGTCTAGTGTTGTATGGACAAGGGACAATTGGTGGAATCAGGGCAGTGTAAGTGAGGTGTCATTACAGGCCCCTGTTGGACTTGGTATTCCACCTGTTGGGTCCGCCATGTGGTGATGCCGCCGGCCATTGTCACCCAAGTGTACGAGCAAGCATGCTGTATGATGGGGTGTAAAGCTATCTCCCATCCACGTGTATGCCTGTAGGCGCAGCCAGCCAGCTGGGCTCAGGTGCCCCAGGCCACCCGCGCCACCCACCTTGGCCAGCCGCCAGGGGGGGGAGGCCACCCCCGCGGCCAAATCCCACCCCACCCCGCGCTCCAGCTCAGCCGGGGGGGGGGGGGTCATGCGCTACCCGTGGCCACCCCTTAGGGCCACGTTAGGTTGGACATTCTAGGGCCACACCTCGCACGAGGAGCGAGCTAGGTGTTTACAGCCAGAGAGGTAGTGACCAGGGAAAGGTTTGATGAGGATGTGAAGAACGTGAGTAAATTATCATTGTGTAACAGTGTGTTGAGGACCGGTGGAAAATCCCGGTAAGAGCTGTGTTGTCCCATAGCCCTGCCAGGCTAGGGAAGCAGCTGAGAGACAGCTGTCAGTGGCACGTCCAGGTGACTGGTAGGCACCTAGAGATGGATGTTGTACACGGGACCACACTGTAGTTATATAAAGTTTATATAAGTGTGTAGACTGACTCGGGTATGTAACCGGTCAGTGTAGAGATTTACCATATAAATGATCCAGTTGTTGATTCTATATAATCGGTCAGACTAGATTAGTGCTATGGATTACCAGCATGTAAAATTATACCATTGTATAGGTAGGCAGGCCAGTGGTACAGGGAGGTCAGTGGATACCCTGAGGTCTGTGTAGTTAGAGATACATTTACCTGGTGATATAATTTTCATTGATTATGTGGATGCCATTTCTGTGTTCATTTGCATGTTTTTTTTTGTACTGTGTTGTGTGGTGAGTCAGTAGATGTGATTGCTGACTGATTGCCTAATGATGTCAGTAGCATGTGGGGTATGCTGACGGCATCATTATGTTGAGGTTTGTGCAGTGTTGTTATCAGGTATTACGATATTACTGCCCTGGGAGTTGTGTTGAGGGTTTAAGGGACCTCTATGATTATTCAGGAGAATTCACAGTACTTAATGAGAGCAGGCAATTGATTTGTTAATTGCCTTGCTGAGGTAAGTGTGTGCTCACAGTAGTCCTTTGCAACGGTTGCAAGATAAGGGGGCAGTAATATTGGTATACTCTTGTTGTTGCACAACGTGTGTCATTATTGTGTGGGCACAGTAATTAACGAGTTGCAGTAGCCGCAACCGTATGTGGGCAGTGCATTTGTGTTGTTGCATGCCATTGTAGTGTGACCTATGTAACACTGGGGTTACTTTGTTTCTTTAAGTTGTGTCGAGGACTTAAGGATTCAGTGAGTTAATTAATAAGGGGTAATTAACTGGATAAGGGTGCACACTTATGTGGAGTGAGTGAGAGCTGTTATGGGAGAACAGTGTTGAGCTTGAGTGAGATATGTCTCAGGTGCAATTATTGTCTGCGTGACAACTAATTGACCACTCTAGCTAATTATGTAATTAGCCTTCTCATCATGAATTCACGTAGTGGGAGGATCTGTCAGAGTCTGTCAGTATTTGTGTTAACGGAATTTGCTCGGGACTAATTACCTTTTGGGGTATAGCAATTAGTGGCTCATGATAATTAGTGGAGTAATTAACGTCTGGAGTCTTGAGGACTTAGATGACTCGGTAAAGCGAGGTCATAGAGCTAGCATAAATCGTTATATTAATCATATCCTGTCTGAGGACAGTGGATTAATTGCACTCATGTTAATTAGGGTAATTAACTCCTTTTCCGTGAATTCATAGTGTTTGATGAGACCTGCTTAGGCAGTGTGGAGTGAGACGTATTTATGGATGATTAATTATCAGTCCTGGTGACAGTTAATTAATTGCTCGGAGTTAATTATGTAATTAACACTCACTATAGTAATTTTTGACACCGACTGTTGAGAAGCTACCAAGTTAGGTAGGCTTAGTTAACGTAACTCAATGGGGATGTAATTAGTGGTCCGTTTGACCTTAATTAAGAATTACTCACTGAATACTTGCAGGAGTCAAGTGTGATGTAATATAAGAGTTTTGAGTTATTGTTAACAAGAGAGACAAGTGTTAATGATTAACGTAGAGTACCATCATGTTGTTGTCTATGAGAGACAATTGTTTGTGATTACCGTAGTACTTTGTTGCTGACTGCTGCGATCAGTCAATTAACGTAATTAATCACATAATCAGTGGTAATTGATTAAGGCAATTTCTTTTGTTTATCGTCGAGTGACGAGAGTAAAGTAACTTAGGGATTACTGGAGCTGTGTCACCTTGCCTGACTTTGTTTACATTGCAACTTCTTGTAGGGAGTTGCAAAGAGTGTTCACACTGGGTTGTGATAGGGGGAGTCACTGTAGGACTACCCGCCTAGTTACGGGGGTCACTCCAGTTTCCTGTTTGGAAGAAGGACCCTTAAGCTTGTGATTAGAGTAGCTGTCAGGGAAGCCGTGACACTATTGATTGCATGCTTGTGTCTCCAGTGGGCACATTGTTCAGTTAGTTCACTTGTCAGCCCGAAGTGTCAGCAGGATGGAGCCTGCTGTCATTTCTCGAGAGGCTGTTGAATAGCTGTGTTGCAATTGCCACTGGATGGACAATAACGTAACCATTCGCTGTGGTGTAACTTAGTCTGTGATATTTTTTTAATTTGCAATATTGCGTCATCAGTGGGCACATCCGTGTTCAGGTTAGTTCAGTATGCAGCCTCACAGCAAGGGTTGCTATTTAGCTGTTTGTTATCGTGCGACTGGATGGATATTAACGTAACGTAAACTCGGTAATGTAGTAGTTAGTCTCTTGTTATTATTAAATTGTTATGTTATAGAAAACGGTCTTTGATGTCAACCCTTCAACCGTTCTTTTCCACCCGTGTTCTGCATTATACGATTGAATGTTGATGTGACATTTTAATATGACGGCTGTTCTTGGGAATTCGAATTCCAATTCAGAGCGCCACATCAAATATAAATATTTGATTGTGAGAACCCGTCGGTTACCCTTTATTAGTTTTAACGTCCTGTTTAACTAGGAGGAGCCAGCGGCCTATTGTGGACAGGTTTTCATCCCTAGTGGTGGTGGCCTGGCAGTTTGCTCCCGCTTTTCCTTTTTCTATTGAACTCATGCTTAACTGCCGTGAGCAGCCTTTAAACTTGTAGTCCACCTCCTAAGGGAGGTAGGCGTAGAAAAAAATCTCACATTGTCTGTCACCCTTTTTGTATAATGTGACCACATTAGCTGTCTTCCATATTTCTGGTAGATCTCCCATCTCCAGTGACTTATTATACACTATGGAGAGTGGAAAGCAAATTGCCTCTGCATATTCTTTCAATACCCATGGTGAGATCCCGTCTGGATCTCACCATGGGTATTGAATGTCTTTTTTTCTTGATGAAAAAACAGCTTTTTTTCATCCAGATCCAACAGGTGTCTCCTGACCTCATCTCTCTTAATTTGGAACCTTTCCAAGGCCGCCTGGTTTACTGCCCCCTCTCCTAACGCAGTGACCTCACCTTGTTCTATTGTCAAGATCTCCTGGAACCACTTGTTGAGTTCTTCACACACCTCTTTGTCATTCTCTGTATACCTGTCCTCGCCTGTCCTAAGTTTCACTACCTGTTCTTTCACTGTTATTTTCCTTCTGATGTGACTGTGGAGTAGCTTTGGTTCGGTCTTGGCTTTGCTTGCTATATCATTTTCATAATTTTTCTCTGCTTCTCTTCTCACACTATCATACTCATTCCTGGTTCTCTGGTATCTCTCTCTGCTTGCTGGTTTTCTGTTATTCTGGAAGTTCCTCCACGCCCTTTTGTTTAGTCTCTTTGTTTCCATACATGCCCTATTAAACCATGGGTTCTTATCTTGCTTCTCGGATTTTTATGATATGATCATAAGACGCATCACAAAACAAACTTCTTTTGCTTCTCGGGTTTATGATTATTATTCTCGGATATATACATGATATGTATATGTATCAGTGCTGGAGGAAATTATGAAGGACGAGTTAGGAGTGGGGCACTGATTCGGAGATTTAAGACAGCCATTGAATAAGTTAGGAATAAGGGAGCAATCCCGATCATATGTGGCATTCTTCCAAGAAAAGTGTTGGAAATAAATGGGTTGTCGAGGTCACTTGGTGTCAATTGCCGACTGGACAAATATTGGAAACCAAACGCAATATCATTCATAGATAACTGGGAACACTTCTTTGCAAGAAGTGACATGTATGTTCGAGATGGGGAGCATCTGTCAAGGTGTAACAAACTAGTTGTTGTAGGAATTATCCAGAATGTTTTATCTATGCATGGGAGAATAGGAAGCTGGACCCACGTGTAGATCCCGGGAGCAGACCCCTGGGGGGATTTGGCAGTGGAACTAAGTGGCGCCTTTGTCTCAGTTTCGTATAATGAATTATTCCACATTATTCAGTATATTAGAGAAATTAGTCTTCATTCAAATTGTATAATATTCCTGTTTATAGTATCAAGAGTGTCCTGACTGTTAGAATAATGAGCAAGTCACCATGAGTGACGTCACGAGCCGGGACTAGACCTTGCCGCGGAGTGACCTCAGTGGTCACAGGTCATCAGCGTTTCCACGTCCATTATTTCTCAAAGGTCAAATAGCCATTTTGTATCGAAAATAGCCCTTCCCTAAGATGCTTGTGTAATTAACTTCAGTTAAAAGAATTTAACCAATCGGGGTCTTTCAGTACAACAGAGATTAGTTGTTAAACTTAAGCCTTGCTAGTAACTTAGTAAACTAGGCAGAAGAATACCGATCTGTGCTTCTGGGTAGAGGAGGATGAGGGAAAGACAGTGTGGAACTAGGAGCGGCCAGGGCAGGTGACCTCGACCCACTTGCCCCAAGACTGTCAACGCTAACTAACACCGAGCTGGTCGCCTCAAGGTAGAGTTGTTAAGAGTTGGTATCGGGAAATAGGTCATCTCATTGCTTTTTCACGTCAGGGAGTGCTTTGATTTTAGATTTTGTTTAGTTTTAAAGAAACCATTTAGCTAGTAAATTGTCTTTTTATTAATTTCCGTTTTCTGTAATTGATTTACATTGTCTCGGACCACGTGGGCCCCAAGAGGCCGAGTTGAGTTGGGTCGCAGATTCTAGCACCAAATAAGAATTCATTATCCCTTTGATTTTAATTATTCCGCACTTTTAACATAAAAATTCATCCCTCCCATATATTACTAGTGGGGATCAAGCCCCAAGGTTTATTGATTAGCATGATCGATCCAGACTTCGGTCATTACTCAGTGGTAATGGTCTGGTGGTGGCAGCGCAAGGCGAGTCTAGAGTTTTGCTAGAAATCTGTTTTCACGTCATAAGGTTGTAGAATCTTAAGCCGGTCAACGGTTTAAGACCACGTGGCGTGGGGTCGGCTCAAGTATAGCACTGGGGGTCCCATGGTCTGAGTAAGTGAATAAAGAATAAGGACAGGGTGAAGGAAAAAAAAGTAAGAACGAGCGCACCCGTGTTACAAAGGGCTGGGGGTTTTGCAGTTGTGAACTCGTTGGAACCTGTGGCGTAAGGGGCTTGTTTGGGTTTAAACTGTTAGTAGATAGTGGTATGGGAATTGACATGGAGAAGGGAGGTAATAAAAGTATGTGTTTGTGGGAAAAAACAAATTGGCAAAAAGATCAGGGATAGAACCTCAAAATAACAATACACTTAGGGTATATTACACGAACAGTAGGAGTCTAAGAAACAAAATAAACGATATAAATGCTTTTGTCTGCACAGAAAAAATATTTATTATTGCCCTTACCTAAACGTGGATGAATGTAAAAAGAGAGAACAGTTAGCTGAGTATCAAATAAATGGATTTATACTATTTCACACAGATAGATATATTAGACGAAGAGTGGGAGTAGCCATATATGTTAGGAAAAATTTTAAATGTAGTTTCAAACAGGGAATCAAAACTGAGCCACACACAGAATCTATTTGGCTAGAATTAAACGAAAAAGCAAATAATCTTATAATAGGAGTTATATACAGTCTGTAAAACTTAGACAGAATGGAAGCTAAGCATCAATGGATGAAATATCTAAAGCATATAGGTTTAACAGTATTTGTGTCATGGGTGACTTTAATTTTATTGGAATAAACTGGATTAATAAAACAGGAAATAATGAAGCAGAAGATTTTCTAGAATTAATTGATGATTGCTCTCTTTACACAACACATTAAGGAACCAACTCAGGAAAATACTATTTTAGATTTTGTGTTAACTAACAGGGAAACACAAATTATTAACATCCAAATAGGAAGTGAGCTAGGGAACAGTGATCACAAAAAATATCAGATTTAGCATATAATGGAATAGATCGGTAGGAGAAAATTCTGCTAAAGTACGAGATTTTTGAAAAGCTGATTTTAATAGCTAAGAAATTTTTGGGGTCAAATAGATTGGAAAGCCTTGAGCACTAGGGGTAGGTAGATCTCAGAGCGAGACGTGAATCCAGTGATGGGTTATGTAAAAAGCGATTTCGATGTGTATTCAAAATAAAAAACAATAAAAATATTCTAAGCACAGTTACGTTGTATACCATACAAATTTAATAGATTGAATGCTATTGACCCAAATGGATAGCAAAGGATCTGAAGAACCTCTAAGGTTCTTCAGATAGTGTGGTACAAACGGATTAAGAGTGGGGAAGTCAGTTTAGAATTCGGACAACTGGTTAGAAATGTTAAAAAAGAGATAATGAGGACAAAAAGAAACATATGAAGTTCGCATAGCAGGGCAAGCACAGGCGAATCCTAAAGTTTTTGTTTAGTTGTATCAAACAAAGATTAGGGAAAGGATAGGTCCAATAAAAACTGAGACAGGTCAGATAACGGATAATGACGAAGAGATGAGTAGTATTTTTTATAAATATCTATTCTCTGTTTTTACTAGACAGGAACTTAACACTAAGTTCCTGTTCCAACTGTAAAAAATAGCAATGTCCTCCACTACTAATGTTCCAACTACACCACTTTGTCAAACAATTCACTATTCACAACCACTAACGTTCCAATTACACAACTGTGTCAATGAAGACAATTTTCACAACCAAAAATGCACCAACTAAACTACTGTGTGATACGAGAAAATGTTCACCACCAGTAATGTTCCCACTATTCCACTGTGTCACACAAGACAATGTTCACTTCCAATATTTTCCATCTTAACGACTGTGTCAAAAAGACAAAATGATCTGATGTTCACTACCACTAATGTTCCAACTAAAGCACGCGTCAAACAAGACAATGTTCACTACCAAAAATGTTCCAGTTAACCAATGTATCAAACAAGACAATGTTCACCACAACTAATTTTCCCTTTACACCACTGTGTCACACAGAACAATGTTCACTTTCCAACTAATCTTTTGTGTCATACAATACAATGCTCACAACTACTAATAGAGCCCAATAGGCTCAGAAATCTGTACAACAATTGATTGATAGTTGAGAGTCAGGATCAAAGATCAATGATTAACCCCAGCAAGTACAACTATGAATAATAATGTTCCCACTACTCCACTGAATCACACAAGACAATGTTCACCACAACTATGGTTCCCACGATACCCCTGTGTCACACATGACAATGTTCACCACAACTATGGTTCCCACGATACCCCTGTGTCACACAGGACAATGTTCACCACAACTATGGTTCCCACGATACCCCTGTGTCACACATGACAATGTTCACCACAACTATGGTTCCCACGATACCCCTGTGTCACACAGACAATGTTCACCACAACTATGGTTCCCACGATACCCCTGTGTCACACATGACAATGTTCACACACTGATGTTCCAACTACCCTGTGTCAACACACAATGTTCACAACTACTGATGTTCCAACTGCACCACTGTTTCAACGAACACAATGTTCACAACTACTGATGTTCCAACTACACCACTGTTTCAACGAACACAATGTTCACAACTACTGATGTTCCAACTACACCACTTTGTCAAACAAAACAAAGTTCACAATAAAAAAAAATTTCAACTACTCCACTGTGTCACAAATTACAATATTTACCAAAGCTAATGTTTCAACTACACAACTGTGTCAAAGAAGACAAAGTTCAATGACACTAATGTTCCAACAACACCACTCTGTCACACAAGAGAATGATCACCACCATTAATGTTCAGTCTATACCACTGTGTCAAACAAAACAATGTTCACATCCACAAATGTTCCAACTGCTCCAATGTGTCAAACAAAACATTGTTCACTGTTACGAACCTTACCACCTGTGGAGGTTAGTTCTTATTATAAACTAGCTGTACCCGGCCACACATTGCTGTGGCTCAGCAATGCATGTGCGTTGCTGAGCCACAGCAACCTTCCTCTGCCTTCCAGTCCTAGCCACCATTCCCCCTCCTCCTCCCAACCATTCCTCACTCTCCCCGTACCGTTATCCTCCCATCCATTCCCCACTCCCCATCCCCTCGTCCTTCCCACCATTCCCTCCCTCCCCCACTCCACTGTCCACTCGTCCTTCCCACCATATCACACTTCCCCGTACCCTCGTCCTCCCTACCATTTCCCCCTCACCCGTCCCCTCGTCCTCCCCACCATCCCCCACTCTCCTGTCCCCTAGTCCTCCCCATCATTACCCTCTCCCCGGTCCCTCCGTCCACCCCACCATCCCCCCACTCCTGTCCCCACCATTCCCCACTCCCTCGCCGATGTATTCCCAAATGATCTTATGTTCCCATCAGAAAATTGGGAGCATCAATGATCTGATGTTCCCATCACTGATATATATATAAAAGTTAAAAAACGAAACTAAAAACAATAAAAAAATATAAAAATAAGTATACTCATGAAATGAACTGTATGGTTAACAACACAGCTCAATTCAATTGCAATGTCAAAAAAATAATTAAGTCAAATGAAAATATATCTAAATCTATTAAAATTCAATTTATTCGTTTGCCTTGTTCGGGTAGAATGTAGACACAGAAGTCGCTTCTGTATATATTTATTGACCGAGATAGCAAGGTATATATCTGCCTAGCCGAGGTCCTTCTACTCTGAGTCTGTGAGGATAACTGAGCTGCTGGGAGCATGGCTTGATGCTCCTCTGTCTGGCATGACGTCAGAGGCCTACTTGCCTGTGATTGGTTACATTTCAACTGACAGAATTTGAGTATAACACCGCTCGGACACGCTACCAAGTCGACGTCCCTTGTCGACAAGCTCTGGCTAGCTATATAGTTACAATGATACTGAAAGGACCTCGGTGGCATTCAATAATGGCTTACATGTGAAATTTGCAATAAAACATTGAAAGAAGATCAGGTGTGCGTAATACTAACAACTCGGCATATATGCACCAAAAAAAAAATTCATCATAATAGGTGAAAATCATGGTAACAATGCTTTGATTAAACCAGAGTATTAAGAACATGTGTATGTCTACTGATCAGATATGAACAATACAACTCAAGGTATTGCCTAAACAAAATTATTAACATGTGTCAATGGCATGTGCTTGAAAACCATACAAAATTAAACAATTATTACATTAATGGAACAAAGTTCTGACCTAACAACCACAATGAATTTCAAGATAGATAATGATTTTTTTTTTTTTTTTTTTTTTTTTTTGAAATATACAATATATTTACAAGACCAATGTACAATATATTTACAAGCATATACAAGACCTGGAACAAGAAGACTAACATCTGCGTGATAGCAGTCAGGATTCACTGGCCTCAATGTGGTTGCTAGAACAATAATAACTCTTATGACAAGCACTGTAAAAATACAAATGGTAGTAGACTTAACAATGGCATCTAATTCATAACAAAATAAAGTTGAGAAAAACTATACATTATATATAATGGTAATAATAAGACACATGTGGTAGAAATACTGCAAATGATTTTTTTTTTTTTTTTTCAAAACAAACAGAATAACTGCAGAGTGCATCAATTATAAATTCTGCGGATATCTACACCTAGCTCATCCAGAGCACTATACAACTCTGGCTCTGACTGAAGGTCCGGAACAGATGAAACTTCATGTGACAAACTATCATCTTGAGAGATATCCTCGTTAACATCTAGCCAATGGACATGTGGTGAGTGCACGGTTGAAACGAGAGGTCTAGATCTAAGATTATAATTGCTAGTATGGGGTTGCTGAACATCCAGTGGTCTGTCAACCACAGAAGGTGGTGTCCGAGTAGGAGTATCTGTCTGGGTAAGTTCATTGTCATCTTCCTCATCAGTCTCGTCAACAGTCATTTTAGCTAACTTCATGTGGTCTAAATGTTCATTTATATACTCTCCTGTTAACAAGTTCTTAAGTCTGTATTTGTTACCTTTAATAAGCTCGATTACCTTATATGGACCCAAAAATTTCTTAGTTAACTTGTACATAGGACCAGACCTGTGTTGGTTAAGTATCATTACTACAGATCCAATAGTTATTTTACTGGGTTTAGCTCGTGCATTCCTTGCTAGAGTGAACTCGGCTGTTGCTTTGGACAGTTGTTCTCGTATTTTCTTGAATACTATTGCATTTGTCTACGCTTCACTTGAACAAAATCATCTACGTTATATAAGGGAGTAGGAGGTACGTTAATCAATTCATTAGGGAGGATCTTATCTGTACCATAAAGAATAGCGTGAGGTGTGTCACCAGTAGAAACATTAATTGAAGAATTTATAGCACACTGAATTAAGGGTATAAAATCATCCCAATTGTTGTTATCAAAATTCAACGTGACTCTCAAGGCATCTAACACTTTCCTGTTAGTACGTTCAGCTAGTCCATTACTTGCCGGATGATAAGGCATGATGCTACATTTTTTGATGTTATATAAATCACACAAGCTAGTTAGAATACTATTACTGAATTCTGGACCATTATCTGAAAGGATTACTTTAGGCATACTATATCTACAAATTATTTGGTCATGGAATGCGCTGGCTATGGTTTCTGCTGTTTTGTTCGGGATAGGAACTAGTTCGCAAAACCGTGAAAAATTATCGACCATTACAAGCAAATGTTTGTTCCCTTTCTCTGTTTCCGCAAAATTTGTCAATAAATCCATCGATATTCGTTCCCAAGGAGCTTTAGTTGCTGGGTACACCTGAATTGGATTAGGTCCTGAAACATGTCCCTTGTGCTGTAAACAAGTTAAACATCTGTCAACATAATGAGCAATCTCCTTAGCCATTTTTGGCCAAAAATATTTCAATCGACCTTGTTGGAGTGTACGATCCTTTCCTGGATGTGCACTTGCAGGAGCATCATGGATAATTTTTAACACAGTTGGTACCAAGACAGCTGGAACAACTAACTGACAACATTTCCTCGGGGCTGTCCCTAGCTTTACTACTCTACACAGTAAATTGTCCAACATAACTAGTTCTTTCAATGGTACTGGCGGTTTATGAATCGGGCGAGTGTCTTGCTTAGTCAAAAATTTAATGACGGGTGCCCATATGGGGTCTTGTCTTTGTTCCGTTTCTACTACTGTAGCATCTAATGCTGGGTAATTTAACTGAATCGCAGCTACGTGTCGAGAAAACGCATCGGCTACAACATTTTGCTTTCCTGGAATATATCCAAATGTGGGATTGAATTCTTGAATTGTGAGCAAATATCTAGCAAACTTTCCAACTGGATTCTTATTTTTGAACAAGGGAATTAATGGTTGGTGATCTGTAAGAACATGAACTGGGTAATTATAAATTGTATCCTTGAAATGTTTAAGTGCCCAACAACTGCCAAGGCTTCTCGTTCTGTTGCACTATAATTTTTCTCTTCTTTGGATAATGTGCGGCTAGCATAAGCTATTGCGTGATCTCTGTGACCTTCTGTTTGAAGTAATGCAGCACCTAGACCTATGTCACTAGCATCTGTAACCAACGTAAAAGGTTTAGAAAAATCTGGGTACCTAAGGACAGGTGACGAAATCAAGGCTGCTTTGAGTTTTTTGAATGACTGATCCTGGGCCTCTCCCCAAACAAAGGGTTCATCTTTTCTTTGCAACTTGTAAAGCGGAGCGGCTATAATAGAGAATCCAGCAATAAATGAACGATAAAATCCTACAAGACCTGTGAACTGTCTTACGGCTTCTGCGGTACGAGGTGTTGGAAAATCACGGGCAGCAATAATTTTTGATTCATTCAATGTAATACCTGAAGGTGTAACTGTATGACCTAGGAAATTAATCTTTTGCTTTAAAAATGAACATTTTGCAAGCTTTATTTTTAAATTAGCTTCAGCGAGCTTTGCAAGTACTTTTCAAGGTTCTGGAAATGAGTCTGAACATCTTGCGACATGATTATGAGATCATCAAGGTAAACTAGAAGCGTACTTCCTATCAATCTACGAAATAGATTTGTCATGAGCCGTGAAAAGGTTATTGGACTACTACGCAAACCAAACGGCATTCTTTTGAAATGAAAATGACCATTGGGAGTACTAAAGGCTGTCAATTGTTTACTTTCCTCATCAAGGGGGATTTGCCAGAATCCCTGCAACAAATCTAACGTTGAGAATACTTTGTTTCGACCAATACTTTGCAACAAATCATTTAGAACTGGAAGTGGGAAACGATCAGGTATTGTTACTCTGTTAAGCTTGCGATAATCGATTACAGGTCTCCAAGTCCCATCTCGCTTTGGTACAAGAATCAATGGAGCGTTCCATGGCGAATTACTCGATTCAATTACATCACTCTGTAACATTTCTCTACAAGTCTATCTGCTTCTGCTCTCTGAGAATGGGGAAGACGGTAAGCTGGTACATAAATAGGCGTAGTTCCTTGTTCAAGGGGAATTTTATGTGTAATGAGAGGAGTGAGACCTAATTTTTCTCCTGGTAGAGCAACAACAGCTCTATCTTGTTCAAAATTTTCAAAAGCTGAGCCACAGAGTCAGGAAAATCAGTAGGACTGAGGTGTTGCGCTTGCACCTCTGGCTGAGATCCCTGTTCTCCTGGTGTGAGTGTACAAACAGTATGATCCATGGAGACATCATCCACAACTCGCACCGGTAACGAGTAATGGGCAAAATCTACAACATGGGTACCAGACTGGAGATGGATATCGGCATTACTTGTGTTTGCGATAAAAATGTGACAGTACCATCCTGCACTGTGTGCCAGGAGGGTTCAACAAATGTACCATTCACTTTACATGTTTCACTTTCCGCAATCACATCCGACAACTCAGGCACTCCCTGAACCTTAACTCTTATTCTGGTGAGAGAATGAGGGTGTAGCACAGTGTCAGTAGCATGGAACCACTGACTTCAGAGATGGAAGCTGCCAGGCGAGCGAGACAACGAGAATCCGTTAGGGCGTCCCCTTCCAGAAAGTCCCGATACTCATTCTCCTTAACAACTGCACAACTACTATGCTTCAATCGAGTGCCTGTTTTCTCGGGTATGCTACCACGACAATGATCTGACAAACCTACGCTAGCAAGGCGGGTGTCAACAAAATTAACGTAATCTGATTGAAGGTTGAACTCGTGGCCCTGTCGATACATGCTACACAAGGGTATGACATGGTCTTTGATACTTATGTTCCAACGATGGGGAAACAATGCAATATTTTCATCAATCATGGTGTACAGACCTAAGAGAATGTCTCCAGGAAAATGAATAATGTCAACAACTAAACATGTTATAGACAATGTGACATCATTGAACTTGAGTGGGAGGTCAATTTCACCCTGAACTTTTACTTTATTTCCTGAAATACCACTTAGAAAAGGTATGTGTGACTGTTTTAAAATAGTAGGGTGCTTACTTTCAATGTCTCTAAGAGCTGAGGGCTTGACAATATTAATTTTTGCACCTGAGTCAAGAAAAACTTTTAAAACTCTACCATGTACAATGGCTGAGACAAGGGGACCATCACTTGAGACTGGACAAGTTACTATTTTGACTTATGTTGTCTGGGATATCTGCGTCTTGTTTGTGTCAAATTTACTGTGGATCCGTCAACATCTACAACTGGTCTAGAGTCAGTGTCCTCCTCTGTCAAGTGTCCAAATCTATTTTGGGTAGCTACTGAATACACAGGGAGGGCACTAGGATTGGCTAGCTTGAATTGGTTAGCGGATGGCCTTGGGGGTTTCCCGACGACATGGAGTGAACATTCTGAGCTCCAGCATTCTGTGACTGAGCATTATAATTTGAAGTTGCATTATAGCTGGGCTGGGAGTTGTAATTACGAGAGTTCTGATAATGTCTTGGACGCTGTGAGCCTCGCCAAGACTGACCATGGGAGTTACGAGGTGGAGATGTCCTTTGCCTAGCTCTACAATCCGCAGTGTGGTGACCAACTTGTTTATGGTACGTGCAATATGGAAGCCTAGAATGATTAGATTGATGAGGGGGCCGAGAGAATTGTCTAGGAGGTGATGATCTAGGGGCGGACCAACAGTCCCTTGCAAGGTGGTTACTCTTACCACAATGCCAACATGAGGGAGTGGATGGTTGTGGACTATGGCGTTTCGGCATTTATGAGGCGGCGAATTTGACTGGGGGCTACGAGCATGGGTACGCTTCTGCGACCAAGAGTTTTGAGAATTTGTGGGAGGATGCTGAGAGCTTGTAACTACATTTACAGCATCAGAGGGTGGCAACAGTTGAGCACTTCGGGGAGCTAGTTTATCTGCGGCATTGTTAATAGCCTCAAACACTTCACCAATTTCATGTTTAACACCAAAATTTTGTTGCTCAACGATTGGTTTTGTATGCTCGGGGGCAAAATGCATTAAAGTACCAAATGCTATCATTTTGGCCATAGCCTCAGGGGACAGATTATTGTCTTTATCTAACCAAGTTGAATTATTCATAGCAGAAACTAAGGCATACAGATACTGATCGAGACGGCTAGTAAACGCATTAAACGATTCACCAGGCTGCATGGTGGCATTGGCAATTTTCTTGACTAACCTATATGGGTCAAGGTCTCCTTTATTAACAAAGCGACGGCGAAAGAAATCCTTAAATTCAGGCCAAGACTGGAGGCTAACAATGGCTTTCTCATCAACAACAAAACGTGCATCACCTTTGGTTGTGTCCACGGCTGACCGTGCAATTGCTAAGTATTCGGCATCAGTAGGCTTAGAAAAACGTGCAACTGTTTTCGCTTCAACCTTACTAAACCATGATTCTAATAAACGCGATTCCCCAGCAAAAAGAGGAATAGCCATTTCCTGAGCTGATCTCTGGCCATTGGGACGAGCAACTGTTCCCATTGATTCTGAAGGGGTTTCAACAGTGGTAGGCATTGTCACAGCCGTGGAAGTAATATTTGAACGCAGATTATAATTAAGTGCACCTGGCATCAGAAATAGTATACACACAAAAAAATATCAACTTGGCTAAAGTAAAAATGGCAGAAATAAAATTATTAAATTGGGCTAGGCAAGAAAATAATTAAGAACAAGCAATTGTAAACTAAATTTAGCAATCTTTCATTAAAAAATGACTGGAATTAGATGTATGTAAATTAATTAAACCAGACTAAGCACAGCAATTGAGAATAAAAACTGGAATGCAATTGCAAAATTTCATTAAAAAGATTCAACACAACAAGTGGCAATGCAAGAAATATGTATGTAGCACATAAACTGGACACAGGAATGTATATAACTGCTATGGTAAAAAAATTAAATATGCAATGTTAAAGGAATAAATTTCAATTTTAGGCCTGGAGGAATTAAAAAAAAATTATATTGCACAAATCCTTAACTGCTACTAAAACAAGGATTTCTTACTTCACTGGAATTTGAATTTACCAATAACACTCTAGGAGAACAATTAAAATTCAATGAAATTACTGTAAGAAGCAGGAATGTTGAAATCACACAAGAAAACTGGGGGGAGTAGTACTGAACCAGCTCCAATATTTAACAAGTCACTGAATGGTTAATTCACAGGATATTATGGGAATTATTACATAAGTCACGTTTTAGAACTTGGCACATTGTTCTCAACTACAATTACTTATCTCAGGGTTGCAATTCATGAGATCACCAGTAGCCAAATTGGAGGAACGTCGTGAAGACCTGAAGAGGCCATGTGAGGTTTGTTTACAAACTGGTGCGATGGCAGCGCTCCTGGCGGCGGTGGCGCGAGAATCAGGGACCCCACACTGTTGACGCTGGAAGCGCGAAGATAAATTCTGACGACGACGATATTGCGACGATGTCGGTGGAGAAACACGATTGGGAGGCAGGAGTTCACACAAAATGATGTAGCAGGGGCTGGTGGCGAGGTGTGAGCTTGAGAGGGAGGCGAGGTGTGTGAGCTTGGGGAGGCTACACTAGTCAAACAATTGCAGTCCACCAAATATTCTCAAGGAACAATACAGCACATACGATGATCAGTTGATAGTTGCGACGATGATTGACCACGATTGCAGTAGCTTGAACACTCACAAAGCTTAGATGCTGTCAGCTTGGGTGGTGGTGATGGTGGTGGGTGTAGGTTCCCACGTGGTGGCGCGAGATTCAAAAATGGCTGGCGCGGAAGCTTCCTTCCTCCTCACTGATGAATTAGCGTTCTCACAGGAAAATATTGACCCTTACTTCTGAAACGTTGGCCTGGAGTAGTGGTTGATTGCAGGACCCCGGCCTGGCACAATATTTGATGCGTGGGTGGCAGGTGGCGGCTTGTGGAGGCGGCTGATGCGGTGGCGGTGGCGGCTGTACTGTGACATACACGGCGATGCTGGGTACTTGAATTTTAGTTTCCAGAAAAAAATTTCTGGGTCCCACTGCTGCTACCAGTATTCGTTTGCCTTGTTCGGGTAGAATGTAGACACAGAAGTCGCTTCTGTATATATTTATTGACCGAGATAGCAAGGTATATATCTGCCTAGCCGAGGTCCTTCTACTCTGAGTCTGTGAGGATAACTGAGCTGCTGGGAGCATGGCTTGATGCTCCTCTGTCTGGCATGACGTCAGAGGTCTACTTGCCTGTGATTGGTTACATTTCAACTGACAGAATTTGAGTATAACAAATTTATCAATGAAATAAGAAACATTTAAATGGAATCGTAACATATTTAGTATTCCGTGTGTTGCTCTTGTGTGTAACAGATGGCGCTGTTTAAAAAAAAATGTTTTTACCGGTCACAGGTGTGGCATCTATACTTATAATCACGAAATGAACGGTATGGTAAACAACACAGCTCAATTCCAACGTAATGTCACACAAAATAATTAAATCAAAATGAAAATAAATCGATATCTATGAAAATTCAATTTGACAATGCAATCGGAAACCTTGAAATGGTTGGCCAAGCAAAGTGGTACCTTCTCAGCTGGAGATTGTTTAGTAATAACGTGTACTGGAATAACCAAACTATGTGAAGGAAAAAATAACTCCATCAAAAAGCATGCATGGGAATATGGTAAATGAAGTCAATTAGAATTTGGTTGGATATGTAAAGAATAGAGTATTATCGAGCGATGACACAAGAGTGGCGAACCCTATCTTTGACCTGAGAGGATGTGGAACGTTGATGACCAGACCTTGCTTACTGAGGGTTTTTCTCAAGCCGTACAATCAGATAAGCCATAGTTTATCTTAACATAGTTGCAAGTTAGGGTAGAGTACTCAAGCATATGGAGCTGTTTTGTGAGAGAGTCCAGGTTTCCTAGTGATTTATATGTGTGTCACCGGTGGGCAGGTTTGGTGGCTGTGTGCCAGTTCCAGGCTTGGATCTGAGAGCCATACGGGTATCCAGAGCCCGTTTGGGAGTTTTATTAAACAGTTGAACCCTACAGCTTGACCTTGAGTTGTAAGGAGAACAATTATTGACATATATTATTGTGTGTCTTAAACATAAATTTGTGTCTTTTGAACCCCTGTCTTGCTGTTTCCCTACTCCTTGAACTCCCCTTGGCTCAAGTAAAAGACTCTATTTCCATAGACAACATTTAAAAGTCAACATACACACCCCCACCCATGTGGGAACCGACCTGTGAGATTTATATTTATTTAATTTATATGAATTTATATTTACGTTAATTTATATACTTTGATAGCAATTTGTATGATGATAAGTGGACTGTATTTCTGCAATAATCTCACAAATTGATCGTCTACACATTAGGGGGGGTTTATATTAAATTTATATATATGCAGCCAATCAAACTACAGTATTAACTACACATTAGTGTACATTGAAGAGGTTCCTTATCTTATTGTACAGCAGGCCTTAGTCCACCAGGTATAACCAGGATGTAGACACCACATTTTCCTCGTGTGAGGTAGCTTCCAACACCCTGGTAACTGATGCACAAAGCATGCTTCCTCGTCTTGACCTGTCAAAAGGGCGCTAGCTATGAAGTCAGAATCCTAATAGATGACAGCTATATCAGAGAAAACACTGTACAAGGAACCATAAAGACCTAGGCTTAATTACCTTTAGTATGAGGCCATTTCGTATTCTAACCGGCTCACCCTATCTACTGACATTAATGGCCAAAAATGATTAGATAAATGGGTTTCGGCAGAACACTTAGCTTGTATTTGTTGACAGCGTGTTGATAATGGTACACCTTTGGTTTCCATAACACTTCGTCCAAGTAAAATTAACAGGAGCCGCATTTGCTCCCGTGCGCCTCTGTGGTCTAACAATAACAATGGCTGACCACTCCCCCCTCACTGACGCTACTGGCCTACATTATCCAGATGACAGTAAGTGATAGAAGGGTCACATTTACTCTATTTTAATTCTGATAATTAAGTTAATTTATATAAGATGTTTTTATGATGGTAAAGTCCAAAGACTAATGTATTTAAGAATAATTCCCACCATAATAGGTGGTGAATTTATAATAGTATGTGGTAATGATATCCCGTTTTCTATAGACAGAAATTCCACTACAAGTTACATTTTCTATGGGTTAACTTGTATATACAATGCAACAATATTATCTGCCTGTATGATATTATTAAATGGTGTCGGATTTTCCGACAACCCAGTTGTCACAGAATTGGGTATCCTGTCCAAAAGCACCTCACATATTGGGCAGCCTGATCGAAAGCCTGATAAAAGTGAAAAGCCTGTATGTGAAACATGACTTGAGAATTGTGTAGCCTATTTCTTCACTTTAACTTGTGTAGAAATTTAGATTTTTTAATATTAGTATAATATGAGTTTATGTATTTTATTACTTTATTTACATACATGTTATTAATCTTTATGAAAAGTGTTTTATAAAATTTTGTGTTCTCGAGTGCAAAAATTTCCTTGTTGACAGGGCGGTCAAGTGAAGTAAGCACTGTCCTTATCAGTTTTCCAAACTAATTCTCAGCTTCCAAGAGAAAGATGGTGCTGAAGCTTAAATTTTGTGTTGGAGTCTGCTGTATCTTAGCACACTAAAAATGGATATGGTATCACAACAAATTGTCGACAATCCTAGTGTTGAGTGTTTGAAAGCGGCAAAAAAGTCTATCCTAGTGGCTGTTGTCAAGTATTATTGCACATGGGGAATGGTGAAGAAGGGGCTATTAAGAGAGATAATGATGCACTGTGTAGATGAGCAAATTCTCCCACCGGAAATATTAGAGCAGTTCTCGTCCACCAGTGGTGCAAATGATTTAACTACAGGAAAGGTGGAGACTCAGATGCAGTGGCAGGCAGAATTGGAACTAAAGAAGTTGCAGTTGGAGGCAGAACAAGCTCAGAATAGGTTAAAGGCAGAACAAGCTCAGAAAAGGCTAGAGGCAGAGCAAGCTCAAGAGCAGAAGAAATTGGAAATAGAACTAGCAATGAGAGGTTGACTTAGGAACACCTGAACAGTTAAAGGTTAAAAAAAATGTCAAGTTTCCTCTATTCTGTGAGACTGACCCAGACCAGTTCTTCACTCATTTTGAAAAGTTGGCACAGAGTATACGGAGCCGGTCGGCCGAGCAGACAGCACACTGGTCTTGTGATCCTGTGGTCCTGGGCGCCGGCGAGAAACAATGGGCAGAGTTTCTTTCACCCTATGCCCCTGTTACCTAGCAGTAAAATAGGTACCTGGGTGTTAGTCAGCTGTCACGGGCTGCTTCCTGGGGGTGGAGGCCTGCTCGAGGACCGGGCCGCGGGGACACTAAAAAGCCCCGAAATCATCTCATGATAAACCTCAAGATGGCCTGACACGCAATGCGTATCTCTTCTGCAGGTTCAGTTGCTGGTTAAGGCACAGAGGATATTTGCAGCTATGCCTTTGAGTGACAGTTTTGACTACGACAAGGTAAAGGCAGCCAACCTTACTGCCTATCAACTTGTTGTTGGTGCTTATAGGCAAACGTTTAGACAACTGAGACAAGACCCAGGTCAAACTTCGGTAGAATTTACACAAGCGAAATATAATATGTTTAATACATGGTTAGATGCTGAAAAAATAGGGATCTGGACTCTCTTAAAAATGTACTCTTAGCAGAAGAATTTTTATCCTGCATACCTTTTAATGTGGCTTTATATTTTGGCAGAGAAATTACCCCAGATATATTTATCCGTTGACTAAATTAGCAGATGAATATGAATTGATTCATAAAGTAACTTTAAAAAATATATTTAATTCAACTAGACAAAGATTTGGTCAAGCACGTCAGATTTGGGTCCCACATGTACCCAACAGCAGGTCAAGGAAACACTTTTTCAAAGGTGCCAAGCGGTAAAGAGAGTAATGTGAAACCCAAAGAGAGTCACACCTGTAATAAGCCTCACCCAGAGTTGAAACAGTGTTCATACTGCCATAGAAAGATTCATGTTGTAAAGAGTTGTTGGTTTCTTCACCCAGAAAAGAGGCCTATGGCACTCACAGTGTGTGATAGGAGGAAAATCAAATGTGAAGCAAAAATAATGGAGGAAGAAAGCACTTGCTAAAATTCATATTGGGGAGTTTATATCAAATGGGAAATTGCAGTGTGTAAATGCTTTGTGGCACTTTAAAATTTTGAGGGATACAGGAGCATCTTAATATTTATTATTAGAGAGTGTTTTACAATTTGTACAGTCTACAGAGACTGGAAGAAAATAATTATACAGGGAATCACTGGAGATTTTCAGATTGTACCCTTGAGGGAAATAAACCTTGAGTGTGATTTTATTAAAGGTAAAAGTTTAGTGGGTGTTAGTACTAAATTACCAGTTACTGGCGATTATCTAATTGTGGGTCTTGCTGGTAATCGAGTAAAAAGAGATGACCACCCAAAAATGCTAAATAAGCCAGAGGTGATTAGGGCATGACAGATTCAAAAGACACGATAATGTACCCAGCATGTTCCCAGTCAAAATCAGAGCCTCAAATATCACAAACTTCCAATAATGTAAGTCAGGAGACAAAATTTGAGGTTAACAAATCACATAGTGAACTGGACCTTTGTGTCATTCTTATGGACAAGCTAGAAGAAGCAGATGGAAAAACAAAGAACTGATCCTACGTTGACTGACTTGCATAATAAGGCAGTAACTGAACTAGATGCAGAATCGTAGGCTATCACTTATTACTACACTAAAGAGGTGTTGATGCGGAAGTGGAGACCTAGAAACTCACCTGTGTCAAACACTTGGAAGGTAGTTAATCAAGTAGTCTTAGCGAGGGGTTATAGATAAAACGTGCTAAGTGTAGCCAATGATTTCCAAATTGGTGGTCATCAGGATATTGCAAAAATATATAATAAAATAAGTAAGTATTTTACCTGGCTTGGACTAAAGAAAGATGTCATCCATTATTGTAATGAATGTCCTGTATGTGTATAAACTGCCAAACCAAACTAGGTAATAACAAAAGCCCCTTTACAACCAATTGGGCAGGCTGAGGAACCTTTTACCAATATTATCGTTGATGTAGTAGGCCCTATGCATAGAACCAAAAATGGTAATTTGTATATCATCATCATAATGTGTCAGACTACACGCTTTCCTGAGGCATTCCATGTGAGAAATGCTACAACGAAAGTGGTAGTAAGGCACATAATGAAATATTGTAATTTTTGGTTTACCAAAAGTAATACAGACAGATAATGTGGTCACTTTCCCTTCCAAAGGTTTTCAGCAGTTTTGTGAGGAGTTCTACATCCTCCATAAGACATCCACTGCTTACCATCCTGAAAGCCAAAGTGCTTTGGAAAAGTATGAAACCCTTAAATAAATGCTGAGGACCAGTTGGATGGAAACTGGCAGAGACTGTGACGATAGTCTTCCACTGATGCTGAAGGTATTGAGGGATACTTATCAGGAGTCCCTGGGGTATTCACCCAATTCATTAGTTTTTGGGCATGATGTGAGAATGAGAAGTTCACTAACCGTATTAAGAGATACATTTTTTGGAAGTCCCAAAATTATTGTGCAGGTAAATTATGTTGATAAATTACAAGACAAGTTAAACAAAAATAGGCCTAAAGCCTTATTTCATCTTAAGAAAGCTCAATGCAAAAATGAAGGTCCACTGCGATAAAAAGACAAAGGAACGACATTTTGAGGTAGATGATAAAGTGGTGGTACTAAGAGCACGACAGGGACCAACATTGTTACATAGGTTACAAGATTCCCATAAAGTGATACAAAACTCAGTCCCACCAATTATGATCTAGACACCTGATATCAAGAGAAAGGAACAAGTAGTACATGTAAATACAATAGAATGAAACATAACACAGAAAGGAACTACCACTACCAACCAGGTGCTTAATGTAACCCATGTGGACGGGAATAGTAGGGAATGTGATTTTGATACTGTATCTAATGTTCATGTACCTTATTTTAGTAATGGGGAGTGGTTGTCAAAGAACCAGAAATTAGTGGAACATTTGTCATCAGAGCAAAAACGAGACTTGGAGCAGTTGCTGACTTCTCGTGCAAACATCTTTGGCGATATTCCCACACAGACTACAGATGTTCACCATGATATCGAGGTGAGAGACAACCAATCAGTCAAGTCACACCCGTACAGAGTCAACCCTACAGAGTTGAATCTCATCCAGAAAGAAGTTCACGACATGCTTCAACACTGGATTGATGAGACATAGCAGCAACAGTTGGAGTAGTCCTTGTATTTTAGTTCCAAAGAATGATGGAACTTACATGCTAGTCATTGACTACGGACAACTAAATGTAAGGCTGTAGATGATAATTTTCCAATATCTAGATTAGATGATTGCAAAGATTGGATTTGTAGACCTAAGGTTGTGACTAAACTATATTTTTAAAAAGGGTCTTGGCAAAATCCTTTAACACGAAGAGCACAGAATATGAGTGCATTTATAACTGCAGATGGGTTGTATGAATTCACTGTAATGCCTTTTGGGGTGAAAAATGCCCAGCAACTTTTCAGTGTCTATGAACTTAGTGTTAAAAGATGTACCAAAATGTAGAGCTTACTTGGATGATATTGTAATTCATCAAAAAAATTGGGAGGACCATATGAAAGGTTTAGCTAAATTATTAAAATTGCTTAAAAGAGACTAATTGAACTGTAAACTTACACAAATGTACTTTTGCCAGACCCAGTATTTGTAACTTAGGATATGAATTGGGAAATAGGAAAGTGTTACCACTCAAAAATGAGATAAATGATATATTAGAGTATCCAGTGTTGACTAGCAAGAAGGAAATGCAAAGATCTCTAGGAATGTGTGCTTATTATATGAACTAAACTAAAAGGAATGTTGTCATCTGGTCCAGTGATATCTACTCCTGACTACTCTAAGCCATTCAAACTATATATATATAGATGCTTCGGACTGGGTGTTGGTTCTGTACTAATGCAAGAGGATGATGAGGGAATTAATCATCCAATACATTATTATTCTAAAAAGTTTATTAAATGTCGACAGAATTACTCCAGAGTAGAGAAAGGGCATTGTCATTATTACTAGCTGTTAAAAAAATTGACATTTATGTATGAGCCAATACTGTTGAAGTGTTTACTAACCACAAACCAGAACATTTATTGGTAGCATGAAGAATTCCAATCAGAGGATATTAAGGTGGTCTCTACTGTTGCAAGAGTACAATCTGGTCATCAAACATATTCCAGGAAAATTAAATATCGAGATGTACTTTTTAGATTGCCTAAACCTGGATGACTTACGGTTGTGCTACTGCAAAGAGATGTATATATTAGTGTGTATTTATTGTATATTATATATAATGAAATATTTGTGTAAAATTATTTTGAAAACTGATTGAGGTTGAACCTATGTGAAAAAAATGTGAAATTCTTCTATGAATTTCTTATTTTTCTTTCTCCACGGCTTAGAACAGGTGTTGCAAAACTTATCTCCTGTGAAGGTTAGTTCTTATTATAAACTGTTGGTGGACACATTGGAGAATGTTTTCTTGAAATAAATCTGAAGCTGATATCTGGGAGGCCGTGAATCACCAGTAATACTCCACCAAGCAGAGCTGTACCTTCTCACCTGGGGATTGTTTAGGAGTAATGAGTACAGGAATAGCCAAACTGAGGAAAAAATGGACTCAATCAAAAAGCATTCATGGGGAATATGACAAATGAAGTCAATAAAGAGTTTGGCTGGAAATATAAAGGATAGAGTATTAAGGGGCGATGATGCAAGAGTGGCGGGCGCCATCTTTGACCTGAGAGGAGGTGGAACGCTGTCGACCAGACCTTGTTTATTGAGAGATTTTCTCCGGCCGTACAATCAGATAAACCAAAGTTTTATCTTAATAGGGTTGCATGATAGGGTAGAGTACTCAGGCAGTCTATGGTGCTGTTTTGAGAGGGTCCAGGTTTCCTAGTGTCAGTAGGAAACTAGTTTCCTAGTGTCATATTATATGTATTATTTCTGTACTATGCATTAATGCCTAGTATTTCTAATTTCCTAGAAATATATGTCACTAGTTGGCAGGAGTGGTGGGTGTGTGCACAGTTCCAGGTTTGGGACTGAGAGCTATATGGTATCCACAGCCTGTTTAGGAGTTTTATTAAACAAGTTGACCCTTACAGATTGACATTGAGTTGTAAGGAGAATCATTATTGCCATATATTATAGTATGTCTTAAACATATAAATTTCTGTCTTTTTTTTACTTGGCTGTTTCCCACTCATTGAACTTCCCTTGGCTCAAGTAAATGCCTCTATTTCCCCTAGATAACATTTAAAAGTCATCATACACACCCCCACCCAGTCGTGACATTCATCACCACTAATGTTCCAACTAAAAAACTGTGTCATGCAAGACAAGGTTTACCACCACCAATGTTCCAACTATACAACAGTGTCAATGAAAATCGTTTACACCAACACTTATTTAACAACTAAGCCAATGCGTGATAGAAGATAATTATCACCACCACAAATGTTCCCACTATACCACTGTTTTAAGTAAGACAATGTTCACTACTACTAATCTTCCAACTAAACCACTGTGTCACAAAAGACAATGTTCACAACCACTAATCTTCCAACTAAACCACTGTGTCACAAATGACAATGTTCACAACCACTAATGTTCCAACTAAACCACTGTGTCACAAAAGACAATGTTCACAACCACTAATGTTCCAACTAAACGACTGGGTCCAACAAAACAATGGTCAATACCACTTATGTTCCAACTAAACCACTGTGTGACACAAGACAATGTTCACCACCAGTAATGTTCCAACTATACAACAGTGTGAAAGAAGTCAGTATTCACCACCACTACGGCTTCCACTACTCAACTGTGTCACACAAAACCATGTTCATTACCAATAATGTTCCAACTACACCACTGTGTCACTCAATACAATGTTCACCAAAACTAATGATTCAACTACTCCACTGTGTCACACAGGATAATGTTCTCCACCACTAATGTTCCCTCAGCACCACCACTGTGTCACTCAAGACAACGGTGACAACTGTTACGGCCCTCTCAGGTCGCAACTGGATTCGTACTCTGATGTCGTTAGAGGAAGGGTATCCGGCCCCAAGCCAGTAGTGGCTTTCAAGGGATGTGATCCGTAACGCAAGTAAATTAAAAGGGGAAGGGAAAGAAAGGCAAAAACTTAATATTATAATTAACACCTTCACTAATAAATATATATAAGAAGATTACACGGGGGGGGGGGGGGGGTAATAAACACTATTTCCTACACGGTCGTCTTCCTCTGAAGACTCTGGATCTTCACGGTGCCAAGCTCTTGGTGCTCTCGTGGCCTCACGACGAATCCTTCGAGAATCTTGAGTCTACCCTGGCCACAGGCCAGCCAAAACACAGTTCCACTGGGGGCACCGCCGTGGAGGCCGTCAACCACAAGTCCAGCAGATAGCTGGCAGGTTCCGAATCAGCGGCGCTGGTTAGGCCACTCCACGAGCGATACTAGGGTAGCACCCTAGTCAGGAGCCTCGTGTGATACCACAGATCACTCTCCTTTCCACAATACCCCAGTGGGTAAGCATCTCCACCAGTCAGTCCCGGGTATGACAATCCTTCAACTGCCGCTTCACAGGCAGGGTAACACCACAGTGTTCATCCGGGAGGCGACTCACAGCTGCTGCAGCAAAACACTTGGTGTCGAGACGGCTGCCTTGGGTAGACTGACTCAACTTCCATTACAGTAGTCCCAGGTCGACTCTAATCAGACACGTCATCAGTCACAGGGACACACAAAAGCACCTCACTTACAGGCTCAGACCCAAACGCCCACCTATCCACTCCATAGATGGCGTTGTCGTCTGAGCACCACCTCACCAGAGGTTAGCATCGGCTGTGTTGTGAGCTGAACAGGACTGGAAACTGGCCCTCGTGGCCAGTACACCTCGTCCTCACCAGGTGTCGTCGTCCATTTGGAGGGGGGTTTCGGGAGCTGACCCACAGATGGCGCGGTCGTCACTGCTCCAGGCTCGGACGCTGGATTCGGGTCCGTAACAACAACCACAAATGTTCCAACTCCTAAACTGTGTCAAACAAAACAATGTTCACTTCCACTTATGTACCAACTACACCACTGTGTCACAATAGACAATGGTCACTACCACTAAGGTCCCAAGTAAACTACTGGGTCAAACAAGAAAATGGTTGCATCTAATAATGTTCTAACGACTCCACGGTGTCACAAGGATAATGTTCTTCACCAATACATCTGTGTGTCACACAGGACAATATTCACCAAAACTAATGATCCAACTACTCCACTGTGTCACACAGGATAATGTTCTCCACCACTAATGTTCCCTCAACACCACTGTTTCACACAAGACATTGGTAATAACCACAAATGTTCCAACTACTGAAATGTGTCAAAAAAAAATATTCACCACAACTAATGTTCCATCTACACCACTTTTTCAAACAAAACAGTGCTGAAAACCACAAATTTTTCATCTATTCCACTGTGAAAAAACAGTGTTCACCACTTCTAATGTCCCAACTACACCACTTTATCAAACAAAACAATGTTCACCACCACTAATGTTCCAACTGCACCACTGTGTCACGCAAGACAATGTTTACTACCACTAATTTTGTAACTAAACCACTGTGCCGAACAAGACAATATTCACAATCACAAATTTTCCAAATACAAACCTGTGTCACACAAAACAATATTCAGCACCACTAATGTTCCAACTACACTACTGTTTCAAAGAAAACAATGTTCACAACAACAAATGTTCCAAATACTCAATTGTGTCAAACAAAACAACGTTCACAAGAACTAATGTTCCTACTAAAAAACTATGTCATGCAAGACATTGTTTACTACCCCCTAATATTCTAATTACAAAACGATGCCAATGAAGATCGTGTTCACCACCACTAATGATCCAAATACATACCTGTGTCACACAAGACAATATTCACCACCACTTCCAACTACACTACTGTTTCAAAGAAAACAATGTTTCCAACAAGTAATGTTCCAACTACTCCACTGTGTCAAACAAAACAATGTTCACCACCATTAATGATCTATCTACACCACTTTGTCAAACAAAACTATTTTCACAACAACTGATGTTCCAACGGCTCCACTTTGTAAAAAAAAACAATGTTCAAAACCACTATTGTTCCAACTACTCCATTGTGTCAACTAAAATAATATTTACCTTCAATAATGTCTTATCTACACCACTGTGTCAAACAAAACAAAGTACACACCCAATAATATTCCAACTTCTATACTGTGCCAAACAAAACAATGTTCACTTCTACTATTTTTCCAAATGCACCACTGTGTCACACTGGACAATGGTCTGTACCTCTGAGGATCCAAGTAAACCCCTGGGTGAAACACGTCAGTGGTCAGTTCCACTAATGTTCCAACTACAATACTGTGTCACACCAGACAATGTTCACTACTATAATTTTCAACTAAACCACCGTGTCAAACAAGACAATGTTCACCCCCACTAATTTTCCAAGTACTCAACTGTGTCACAAAAACACTGTTCACCACCAATAATGTTCCAACTACACCACTGTGTAGTATGTATGGCGTGGCGATTTATGTGCCATCTATGGACCTGCTTTCTAGCTCCCAGGTATTGGATGCAACACAGAAAATGCCATCTGTTGGGGGTGGCGTGGCATCGGTGAAAGGCTCCGGTTTCCTGCCTCAGTCAGAATATGAGGTCGAGGAGGATGACCTTTGGTGGGTGACGTATCGAGATTAACAAAATCTAGGTTTTGGCAACAAGTTACAATTTCAGTTCCCCGGGAGATGGGTGTTATCCTAAGGTCACCCAGTATACTGTCCGTCTAGCTAATGACGTTTTATGTTCACAGAGGTGACGTAAGAAGGTGGTTGAGCTGAGGAGGGCAGTTCACCTTGGGCAGTCAAAATCTCTGGACTTGGTCCTGTGAGAGGACAAAGTGGCCCCCGTCGGTTATAGCAGTGTGTTAGCTGCTGGTTTATGCAGTGTTGGATGGACCGACGTACCCGGGATTGGCCAGGAAGAGCTATGCAACGACAGTGGTGCGTCTGTTGAGTGGTGCTGCTATCGAGCTGCTATAGACTTCTGACAGGGTGCTAGCTACCGCTGTATGTGATTGTTTGAGAACCCTGTCAACGTGTTGCTGAAACCCTCTAGAAGAGGTTGTAAAACACATTAACAGCAAGAACCCAATTACTGGCCTAACGTGGCCGTAACAACCAACGTGGTCTTCGGGTTGGTTCGTCTTCCGGCTGTGGCCTAGTCCGGTCCCAAGTCCGGGCGTTCGCGCCCGCCGCGATCCGCTCCGAGGACATTATCAGGTGAGGAGTTTGACTGGGGCGGTACATCTGTCAAATGATAACGCAGGTGTCCTAAGGCCAGCTCAGCGTGGACAGAAACCTCACGTAGAGCAAAAGGGCAAATGCTGGCTTGATCCTGATTTTCAGTATGAATACGGACTGTGAAAGCAAGGCCTATCGATCCTTTTGACTTTAGGAGTTTTAAGCTAGAGGTGTCAAAGAAAAGATTGTTCACATTCACCAATGTTCCAACATCTTCCTTTTGTCAACCAAAACAATATTTACCTACCCGAATGTTCCATCTATACCACTGAGTCAAACAAAACAATGTACACAATCACTAATATTCCAACGACAAAACTGTGTAAAAAAAATATTCACATTAACTAATGTTCCTATTACACCACTTTGTCACCCAAAACAATGTTCACAACCACTAATGTTCCAATTACTCCACTGTGTAAAACAAAACGATGTTCACCACCAGTAATGTTCCACCTACACCACTGTGTCAAACAAAAGAATGTTCACAACCACTGATGTTCCAACTACACCACAGTGGCAAACAAAAAAAAATTCACAACCACAAAGTATCAAATTCTCCAATATGTCAAACAAAACAATGTTCACCAACAGTAATGTTCCAATTAAAAAACAGTATGACACTGTTTTTTTCGTATGGCACGAAAATATTTACTACCACTAATTATCTAACTACACAACTTTGCCAATGAAGATCGTGTTCACCACCCCTAATGTACCAACTAAATTACTGCATAATGCATGACAATGTTCACCACCACTAATGTTCTAACTAAACGATTGTGTCGCACAAGACAATGTACAACACGCATAATGTTCCAACTGAATCACTGTGTCACTCAAGACAATGTTTCCAAAATTAATGATGTAACTACTCAATTGTGTTACACAAGACGATGTTCTCCACCACTAATGTTCCCTCCACATAATTGTGTCAAACAAAACATTGTTCATGTTACGAACCCGGATCCAGCGTCCGAGCCCGGAGTAGTGATGACCGCGCCATCTGTGGGTCAGCTCCCGAAACCCCCTCCAAACGGACGACGACACCTGGTGAGGACGGCGTGTACTGGCCTCGAGGGCCAGTTACCAGTCCTGTTCAGCACTCAACACCGCCGCTGCTGACCTCTGGTGAGGTGGTGCTCAGACTACAACGCCATCTATGAAGTGGATGTGTCGGGCGTTTGTGTCTGAGCCTGTAAGTGAGGTGTTTTAGTGTCCCAGTTATTGATGACGTGTCTGCTTACAGAGTCGACCTGGGACTGTTGTGATGGGAGTTGAGTCAGTCTACCCGAGGCAGCCGTCTCCATACCTGGTACTTTGCTGCAGCAGTTGTGAAGTCGTCCCCCCGGAAGAACACTGTGGTGTGTTACCCTGCCAGTGGAGTGGCAGTAAAAGGATTACCCGGGACCGACTGTTGGAGACGATCATCCACTGGGGTATTGAGGACAGGAGAGTGATTTGTGGTGTCACACGAGGCTCCTGTCTAGGGCGTTCCCCTTATATCGTTCGTGGAGTGGCCTGACAAGCGTTGCGGGTCCGGAACCTGCCAGCAGAGCCCCTGCTGGATTTGTGGTTGACGGCCTCCACGGCGGTGCCCCCAGTGGACCTGTTTTGGCTGACCTGTGGCCAGGGTAGGCTCAACTTCGCAGAGGATTCGTTGTGAGGCCAAGTAAGCACCGACGACTCGGCACCGAGAGAGTTGAATCAGTCTTCAGGAGAAGACGATTGTGCGATTCTTCAGTACGAAGACGATTCCCTTGTATAGTGTTAATACCCCTCCCCCCGTGTAATTTTTTTATATATTATTTATTGGTGGTGGGCAATATATTATATTAAGTTCTTAACTTTCTTTCCCTTCGCCCTTTAAGTTACTTGCGTCACGGATCGCATCCCTTGAAAGCCTCTACTGGCTTGGGGTCGGATATAACTTCCTCTAACGACATCAGAGTAAGAACCCCGTTGCGTCCCGAGAGGGCCGTAACAGTTCACAACTTCAAATGTTACGAATACTCCACTGTGTCAAACAAAAAATATTCACCACAAATAATGTTCCAAATACACCACTATTTCAAAGAAATTATGAACGAAATCTGTCGAAGTCAAGCTCAGCTACAGGTGGCCGAACTTGGATCTTTATTTTACTCTGGAAAGTAATTTACACCTTCAAATTACTTCAGAGCTTTCATTTATTAATCAATTTACATGCAAATTACACCTTATATGTAGCGTTTGTGCTTCTACAGACTCTAGTAGACATTTTAGTCCAAAGTCTATTTGTTGATTTTATAAAAAATTATAAATATCATATATTGCATATTTTTTTAGTAGGGTAACTTTGAAAAATTATATTATTGCACTAAACACTTTTTTGATAAAACTGATCACTAGAATCCTTTATTATGTGCTTAATTTAATATCTGAGTGTTATAGAAATGATTTTAGTTGACACATGTGATCCCTGAAACTATTTGTAAATTCGTTGCATAATTCGTTGTTTATTTTTTTCTCCTTTTCTGTTTAGGGTGTGATGATGAAACTTGGACCAGCTGCAGCCCTTTCTATAACCATTTCATAAAAAAATTTATAAGCAAATTGAACCACTTTTAATTTTACACCGATATGCCCCCTTAAGTAAATCGTGACCCCCGGTGACGTTAACTGACTTTAATTCTCACGGAATCCTTCACAGTACACAACGCCTTCCACCAAGGACAAACTTGTCTACGGTTTACACACGGTACAACACAGTACATCACAGTACATCCTTGCCACTCACGGCAAAATTTGTAAATGACTTCCCCCAGTAAATTATCCACCAATAATTCACACTTTACCACAACACAACAGTAAAATATATAACTAAGGGAAATCTCCCTGTTACCACTTTTCACTGCTGACAAAGGGAATCAAATTACAGGAATACATACATGGCACATAGAAAAAATAGAAGTAAATAACTCACTTTACTCTACCTCTGAATGTGTCACTAAGTGTCTTCACACACGTCATAAATCACAGTTGGGCCCAATCCTCAACTTGATGACAAACAGGGTAGACTCACACGTCTCCAATTCCCATTCACCTCCCCAGGTGGTCCCAGGGACAAAGGACAGACGGAACACTGGGGGCGAACCCAGCTTCAGAGTTTTATTACCCAAACGGAAACAGTGTACTTACATCAATAATGCGGGGCCCGCAACCTTCTTTCACTCACACATACACGTCAATCACACTCCCACTGCTGCTGCTGGATGATGACGTAGGCGTCCTCACTTCCTACACGTGGTCAGGTGGAGCACACGGTCCTAGACCACGGGGTTAGCTCCACAAACAGAGACCAGAGTGGCGCAGACACCCCGGCTTAGGCAGGCCGAGGTTAGCACACGAACAGCAGGGATGCGGTACCACGCCCCTTCCACTTGACACGGTACCCCAGGATACGACGGTACACGGTGTTACACGGTACACGAGACCTGAGACAGAGTCCTTCACTGTTCCTCAGAATTAGAACTTTTAAGGTTTCTCTCATAACACTGAAACCTTTTCTGGCACGTCTCACAGCAGTATCTTCAAGCACAGATACGATAGACGGCGGATGTCGTTTTCGTAGCCCGATAATTAACGCCTCACTCAGTCCAGTTCCTCTAATATGGCGTCCCACAATTACGCGGCTAGATGACAAGTTCACACGGCTCGATACAAGCCCCTTTCCGATTACCGGATTCTTACGCACGGCACACGGAAAGATAGCAAGATGTAGGCGTGACTTTAGTAACGTTGCAGGCGGTATTTCCCGATGCTTGGCCTAGCACGGGAAATGTCGTCCACTCTATGCAGCGTCCTAGGTAAGAATGTCTTTCCCACCAACACGATGCCTGGGGTACCATGCGATACCCCTCAGCGTCTTGGCCAATCACGGTTCAGCATTTCTGAGGCCCCAGGCCCTTAGCCAATCCCGCACCTGCCCCAGGACGCTACCCCCTCTCTCACGAGGTGGACACGTGGTAGGGGGGGGGTGGTCTATGGCCGTTAACCCCCCATACCTCCCTCTCTACACTTGACTTGTACAAAAATTTCCCTGAAATCAACTCCCTCCTGTAATTTCCTTCACAGACCTGATACAGCGATCAGAATGACATCAATGGCTAGCAAATGTCACGGGCTGTCCAACGACACCCAACACGACTGTGGAAAAGTTATATACAGAAAGTTGAATCACGGTGCACATCACTGGTGCATTATGCAATTTCGTACTTAATTCAGTGCACGAGAGAGCAGGGAAAATATGTCCCCTGACAAAGACAATGGTCACTACCACTTATGTTCCAACAACACCTCTGTGTTAAACAAGACAAATTTCTCTACTACTACTAATGTTCACTACCACTAATGGTACCCACTACACTGTGTCACACAAGACAATGTTCACTACCACTGATGTTCCCACTACATTAGTGTGTCACACAAGACAATTCTAACTACAACTAATATTCCAAGTTCTCCAATGTGTCACACAAGACATTGGTCACTACAACTAATATTTCAACTAAATGACTGTGTCAAACAAGACAATGTTAACCACAACTAATGTTCCATCAAAACTACTTTTTAACACAGGACAAGTTTCACCTTCACTAATGTTCCAACTTCTCCACTGTGCCACAAAAGACAATGTCACTACAATTAATGTTCCAAATAAACCACTGAATCACACAACACAATGGTACCTACCAGTAATGTTCAGACTAAACCACTGTGTCACACAAGACAAAGGTCACTACAATGAATGTTCGAACTAAACCACTGTATCATACAAGACAATGGTCACTGTCATGAATGTTCTAACTAAACAACTGTGTCACACAAGACATTGGTCACCACCACTAAAGTTCCAACTAAACTACTGTGTCAAGACGACAATGTTCTCCACCAACAATGTTCCCATTTCACCTTTCATCCATACAAGACAATACTCACTACCACTTATGTCCCATCTACACCACTGTGTCACTCAAGACAATTGTCACAATCACTAAAGTTCCAAATAAACCACAATGTCAAACAAGACAATGGTAACTACCACTAATGTTCAAACTACACAACTGTGTCAAACAAAACAGTGTTCACCACAATTACTGTTTCAACTACATCACTGTGTCACACAAGACAATGGTCACTACTACTAAAGTTCCCTCAACACCTCTGTGTCACACAAGAACATCGTCACTAACACTAATGTTCCTGCTACACAAGTATGTAATAAAAAAACAGTGGTCACAACCACTAATGTTCCCACTACTCTACTGTCACCCAAGACAATGTTCACCACTAATGTTCCATCTACACCCCTGTTTTACATAAGTAAATGGTCAGTACCACTAGTGTTCCAATTACACCACTGTTTCACACAATAATATGTTCACCCCTAATAATGTTTAGATTTCACCACTTTGTCACACAAGACATGTCATAGCCACTATTATTACAACTACAACACTGTGTCATCAAAACAATGCTCACAACCACTAATGTTCCCACTACACAAGTGTGTGTCCCTCATGACAATATTCGCCACCACTACTGTTCCAACGACACCACTATAGCACACAAGACAATTGTTACTACCACTGATGTTCCCACTTCATTAGATTCTCACCAAAGTCAATGATCATTACCACTAATGTTCCCATAACACCACTGTCTCACACAAGACAATTTTCAATACCACTAATATTCTCATTACACTCGTGTGTCACACAAAACAATGATCACTACCAATAATGTACCCACTACACCAGTGTGATACACAAGATAATGGTCACTACCACATATGTTTCCACCACATCACTGTCAAACATGACAATGTTCGCTACTGCTTACAATGATGCAAGCTAGCTAAGCAACTAAGTAAAAGAGCGTGGATAAACTACAGAAATAACAAAACACCTGAGAGCAGAGAAGGATATCATAGAACCAGGAATGAATACGTAAGGGTAAGAAGAGAGGCAGAAGGACAATATGAAAACGACATAGAAAGCAAGGCTAAGATTCAACCTAAATTGCTGCACAGCCACATTAGGAGAAAAATAACAGTGAAAGAACAGGTAATGAAACTGAGGATAGGGGCAGATAGATTCACTACAAACGACAAAGAAGTGTGCGAGGAACTCAATATGAAATTCCAGGATTTCTTCACATTAGATCAAGAAGAAGTTCTAGATATAATACAAGGAATACTTAACCAGGCATTGCTAGAGGAATTTGAGATTACCAGAGGGGATGTAAGGAAGCTTTTGCTAGAATTGCATGTGACAAAGGCTATAGGCACAGATGGAATATCGCCATGGATACTAAAGGAAGGATCAAACGCACTGTGCCTGCCACTCTCCATGGTGTATAACAAATCACTGGTAACAGGTGAACTGCTAAACATTTGAAAGACGGCGAACGTAGTCCCGCTATACAAGAATGGGGATAAACAGGAGGCACTGAACTACAGGCCAATGTCCCTAGCTTGCATACCATGCAAGTTATTGGAGAAAATTGTGCGAAAAAAGCTAGTGGAACATCTGGAGCGAAGGAACTTTGTGACACAAAAACCAACATGGTTTTGTAACAAACTAGGCTGGTTGTAAGAATTATCCAGAGTGGTTTATCGACAAAAGAGAATGGGAAGCTGGGCCCGCGTGGTGACCCGGGACCTGACCCCTAGGGAATTCGCAGTGAAAATAATCGACGCCTTGTTCATAGCTTCGTATAATGAACCATTCTATAGTATTCAGTAATTTAGAGAAATTAGCCTTTATTCATTTTGTATTAAAATTGTATTGTATAATAGTACTGGGTACAATATCAAGAGTATTCTAATTATTGAGTTAAATCACCATCATTGACGTCACGAATCAGATCTAAGTTGTAAGGCGTGAGTGACCAGCGGTCATAGGTCATCAGAGTTGACATGTCCACTATTTCTCAAAGTTCAAATAACTATTTTGGGGAACGGGAACAGCTCTGCCGTTAGATGCTTGTGTAATTTAACTTCAGTAAAATAATTCAACCAGTCTGGATCAATTAAGTACAACAGAGGTTAATTGTTATAACTTAAACCTGGCTAAGTAACTTGGTAAGCGATGCGGAACAATACAATGCTCTAATCTGGGGAAGACCAGGCGAGGAGAGATCAGTGTGGACTCCAGATCTACTGGGAGAGGTCAACCATCTTACCTCTCCCAAGACCAGCCCCCAACATCTAGCGGGTCGCCCAAGGTAGAGTTGCTTTATGAGTTTCCTTATAGGGATAGTCAATTCATTGCCGTTCAGGTCAAGTAGGGAGTGTTAAAGTGACAGGGAGTGAACATATTTAGATTTTGTTTTAGTTTTCTTTTAATAAATTAATTAGTTAATAATTTGCATTTTTATTATTTCCATGTCTTTATGTGAACTTGTCCTGGTCACATGGTCCACACGAGGCAGAGTTGGATTGGGCGCCGATTCTAACATCGAGTCGGTATTCATCATTCCCGTGTAATTAATTCCACACTCTAAGTTTCCAAGGTCATCGGTTACTAGTGGGGATCAAGCCCCAAGGTTGATTTATTAGCATGATCGATCCAGACCTCGATCATTGCTCAGTGTTACTGGTCTGGTGGTGGCGGCGGAGGCGACCCTAGGGTTTTGCTCAAAGCCTAGGTCACGTCATACGGGTTGTAGAATCCTAAGTCGGTCAATCGTCTTAGGACCACGTGGCGTGGAGTCGGCTTTAGTAAAAGTTTTGGAGTCCCTTGTCGAGAAATAAAAAGTAAGAATACGGGTAGAGGGGGAGAAGAAGGAAAGATAATTCGAGAACACTCCTACCCGTGTTACAGTTTCATGGATGGCAAGTCATGCCTCACAGGATTAATTGAATTCTACGATCAGGCAGCAAGATTCAGGCATGAAGGAGAGAGATGGGCCGACTGCATATTTTTGGATTGCCAGAAAGCCTTTGACACAGTACCACACCAAAGACTAGTGCGAAAGCTGAAGATGCAGGCAGGAGTGAAAGGAAAGTACTCCATTACCCAATTCCCTTACCCAATGGTAAGGGAGTACCTAAGTAACAGAAGACAGCGAGTCACTGTAAGGGGGGCAGGTCTCAGATTGGCGAGACGTCACCAGTGTAGTCCCGCAGTGTTCAGTCCTTGGACCCATACTGTTTCTGATAAATGTAAATGATCTACCAGAGGATATCGAATCCTTCCTCTCATTGTTTGCTGATCCTGTAAAAATTATGAGGAGGATTAAGACGGAGGAAGATAGTATGAGGCTACAAGATGACCTAGACAGACTGAATGAATTGTCCAATAAATGGCTACTAAAGTTCAACCCGAGTAAATGTCAGGCAATGAAAGTAGGGAGTGGAAACAGGAAGCCAGACACACGATACAGAATGGAAGATGAAGTCCTTCATGAAACGGAAAGAAGGGAAGGGAATTATCAGGGGAGAAAGTGCCAAGCCATTACGACTATATAGCACTTGGAAGAGGTCAGGATAAGGATTAGGAATGGGACGGGGGGAGGAATAGTGCCCAACCACTTGGACGGTCGGGAATTGAACGCCGACCTGCATGAAGCGAGAAACGGACAGAGAGAAAGATCTAAGAGTTGATATTACACCAACCGGGTCTCCTGAAGCCCACATCAAAAGATTAACAGCTGCGGTATATGCGAGGCTTGCTAACAACAGTACTGACTTCAGGAACCTGTGTAAGGAATCATTCAGAACCTTGTATACCACATATGTAAGACCAATCCTGGAGTATGCGGCCCCCAGCATGGAGCCCGTACCATGTCAAGCACAAGGTGAAAGCTTGAAAAAGTTCAGAGGTATGCCACTAAGCTAGTCCCAGAACTAAGAGGTATGAGTTACAAGGAAAGCTTGTAAGAAATACACCTCACGACACAGGAAGACAGAAGAGTAAGGAGAGATATGATCACTACCTACAAAATTCTCAGAGGAATTGACAGGGTAGATAAAGATAAACTGTTTAACACGGGTGGTTCGCGAACAAGGGGACACAAGTGGAAACTGTGTACCTAAGTGAGCCTCAGGGACGTTAGAAAGAATTTATTCAGTGTCACAGTAGTTAACAGATGGAATGCATTAGGCAGTGAGCCCAGTAGGCTCAGGAATCTGTACACCAGTTGATTAACAGTTAAGAGGCGGGACCAAAGAGCCGAAGCTCCACCCCCGCAAGCACAACTAGGTGAATACAACTAGGTGAGTACTACTAATAATGGTCTCACTTCACGAGTGTTTTACACACGACCATGGTCACTACCACTAATGTTCCAAATACACCTCTATGTCAAACAACTGTGTCACAGTTGTTCATCACCAATAATGTTCCCACTGCACCCGTGTGTCACACAAGACAATGGTAACTAACTCTAATGATCCAACTACACCACTGTGTTTAACAAGATAATGTTCACTAACACTTGTGTACCAGCTGACATACTGTATGATAAAAGACAATGTTCTCCAGCTTTTATGTTCCAATTAAACCACTGTGCCACACAAAACAATGGTTACGAACACTAAAGTTTAGCCTACACCACTGTGTCACACAAGACAATGGTCAATACCACTAATGTTCCTTCAACACTTCTGCGTCACACAAGACAATGTTCACCACCACTAATTTTCCAACTACACCACTGTTTTACCCAGGAAATGGTCAATATCGCTAATGTTCCAACTACACCACTGTTTCACAGAAGACAACGCTCACTACCAATAAAGTACCAACTAATCCACTATGTAATACAAGACAATGTTCAACAGAACTTATGTTCCAATTAAACGACTGTGTCACACATGATATTGTTTACCACAACTAATGTTCCAACTACACTGTGTCACACAAGACAAGGTCACTACTACTAATGTTCCACTATACCACTGTTTCACACAAGACAATGTTCACTACCACTAATGTTCCAACTTCACCACTTTGACACACAAGACAATGTTCACTACCACTAAGATTCAAACTAAACCACTATGTCAGACAAGATAATGTTAACCACCACTAATGTTCCAACTACACCACTATATCACTCAAGAAAATGGTCACTACCACTAATGTTCAGACTAAACAACTGTATAAAATAAGAAAATGTTTACCAGTACAAATGTTCCAACCCACGACAATGTTCAATACAACAAATTTTCCCACTACAGCACTGTGTCACACAAGACAATATCCACTACCACTAGTGTTCCAACGAAACGAGTTTGTGAAACAAGACAATGGTCATTACCACCATTGTTCCAACTAAACTTCTATGTCAAGCACAACAATGGTCACTACCACAACATTCCAACTAAACCACAGTATCAGACAAGACAATGGTACCTGTCACTAATGTTTCAAGTAAACCAATGAGTCACACAAGACAATTAATTCTCACTCTCACTAATGTTCCAACTAAACAACTGTGTCAAACAAGACAATGTTCACAACCACTGATGTTTCCAGCACACCAGTGTGTCACACAAAACAATGATCACTTCACTAATGAACCCACGACACCACTGTATCACAAGGCAATCGTCACTACTATGTTCCTACTACACGAGTGTCACACAAAACCATGGTCACTATCACTAATGTTCCATTTACACCATTCTCTCACAGAAGACAATGTTCAACACCACAAATGTTAAAACTACACCACTGTGTCACACAAGAGAATGGTTACTACCACTATTAATCCAATTACACCACTGTTTCACACAATACAATGTTCACCACCAATAATGTTCCCACTTCACCTCCGTGTCACACTAGACAAAGGTAACTACCACTAATGTTCCAACTACACCAATGTGTCAAACAAAACAATGCTCACCACCACTAATGTTCAGACTGCATAACTGTTTCACACAAGACAATGTTCACCACCACATATGTTTCCCCAACACCACTATGTGATACAAGGCGATGTTCATTATCACTAAAGTTACTGCAACATCACTGTGTTTCACAAGACAATGGTCACTACATTTGTGTGCCACATAAGACAATGCTAACAACCACTAATGTTCCAAGTACTCCTATGTGTCACACAAAACATTAGTCAACTCAACTAATATTCCAACAAAACAACTGTGTCAAACAAGACAATGTTCACCACCCCTAATGTTCCCACACCACCGTTGTGTCACACAACACAATGGTCACTACCATTAATGTTCAAACTAAACTACTGTTTCACACAATACAATGTTAACTTCCACTATTGTTCCCTCTACACCACTTTGTCACTCACGACAATGCTCACGACCACTAGTGTTACAACTAAACCACTTTGTGTTTTGACCTGATAGGGTTAGGAACTTAAACCTTCAAAAAGAGCTCTGGTTGTTGCACCAGACTGTTACTTGCATACAGGCGGATAGTGTCCCCCAACCACTCTCTGCCGGAACATACAACCGACCTCGGCAGCCACACTCCCGCTACCGTCGGTAGACCAACAATGAACACTGGAGTGTTTGAAATTTTACTCAGGAAATACAGGAGATCATCCTGTATGCCTCTTGGTCTTGCAGAGGGGATCAGTAGGCATCCATCAGTCTCAGGAGACTATGGAGTTGCGCTCTGGTGTCAGCATCACATATTTAGGAGTGTGGCTCCAACACTGGCCTCGTTGTCTTGTATACACACACTTTTTGAGCCGCCGTAACTCTCCACTCTCTCCTTGTTTTGTACGATCTTCTAAATCCCACTTTTTCGAATAAGTACTCTCTGCCACCCTGTCCGCAGCTGTGATCCTTTCTTTCTCTCTCTCTCCCTTGCTTTCTGGGAAGCCTCATCAGGAGAAGAGCAAAAGCCAGCTAACAATACGCATTTAATAAACGAAAATTCATACACAATACATGCTATAAAAACAATACAACATTAGCATACAACACTCTAAGCTGCTACAACCCGGCAGCAGTCCAATATCATATCCTGGCTTCACCAGCCATTCATATCAAGTGGCTGCTTAACTTTTGGCTCACCACTTACTACTCCTTCACTAAATGGGGGTGAAATCTCATCGAAACAATAGTATGCACTTAGCCCTAAATGTATATAAACACAGCCTGTGGCTGAAACACTGGAAACATCTGCATAAATATTCCCATCACAAGAAAAAAACCAATCTCCAACCATACTTTATGTCTTACAAGCCAATAATCATTCAAGAACTCCCCTTATGCATTCCTGCGTATCCACCATAAACCTCTGCTCTGCTCCTGGAGGCTCACTACTATGTACATCTCTAGGTCCTCCAAAATATTCACAATGTTCTCCCAAAAATTGCATTGTGCAGTTCTCCCAAAACTGCTGCACAATGAAGTCCTCTTCAAACACCAGTGATGCTTCACCACTGATTCCACGTGACATGTGAAACTCCTCTTCACTGCTCCTTTACACTGTTTGAGGTCAATTCCTTGTGGAGTTCTGCTCTCCCACAGATTTCAGCATACACTTCTCCTACCTCGATGTTTCCTTTAACTTCTTCCCTGGCCTCGAAGTTCTTCCATCAACTCCTCCCCAAACAAACCTGCAATTCCATTGCCATGCCAAAAAAATGTTTCCCTACTAAAACATAATTAAATGTGTAAACAAAAAGTAAAACTCCTCCATCCAACATTTTAAAACTATTGCGTCGCCGCGACGGTCTTCCCCCACCATGGACGAGTCTATATTCGACATGTCTAGACATGCTGCTGGCCGACAACGCCAGCCTCAGTCATCGAGTGACCTTCGCCAAGGGAGCACGCATCACTCCTCCCTCCAAGATGTTCTCCTGTCTCTACTCTCTTTTTTCGGCTTACTGGCCTAATAAAATATCTATAATATATATATATATATATATATATATATATATATATATATATATATATATATATATATATATATATATATATATATATATATATATATATATATATTTAAATATATATATATATATATATATATATATATAAATATATATTTAAACATATATATATATATATATATATATATATATATATATATATATATATATATATATATATATATTTAAATATATATATATATATATATATATATATATATATATATATATATATATATATATATATATATATATATATATATATATATATATATATATTTAAATATATATATATATATATATATATATATATATATATATATATATATATATATATATATATATATATTTATATATTAGTATATTTTGGTAGCAGTCTTTCCTGTAGACATATATTATTAAATATGACCGAAAAAGTAAGATAAATAATTCTAACACGAATTTTCTCAATCTTTCGTACATTTCTTTTCACTGTTGGAGGTAATTCAAAAATCAATTCTCCAAAATTCATTTATATTTCTAGTCTGACGCGACACTTGAGCGCGTTTCGTAAAACTTATTACATTTTCAAAGACTTTAGTTAACACATACACAACTGAATAGAACTTACACATCTCCGATTTTGTTTATATCTACATTTGAGTGAGGTGGATGGGGTGAGGTGGTATTTAATAAGGTATTAATTTCATCAACACAAGCCAGAACATGAAACAATGGGTATTGAATAGAAGTGATTGTAGAAAGCCTATTGGTCCATATTTCTTAATGCTTCTATATTGGAGCGGAGTCTTGAGGTGGGTAGAATATAGTTGTGCATTAATTGGCTGTTGGTTGCTGGTGTTGACTTCTTGATGTGTAATGCCTCGCAAACGTCAAGCCGCCTGCAATCGCTGTATCTATCGATGATTTCTGTGTGGTTTACTAGGATTTCTCTGGCGATGGTTTGGTTGTGGGAAGAGATTATATGTTCCTTAATGGAGCCCTGTTGCTTATGCATCGTTAAACGCCTAGAAAGAGATGTTGTTGTCTTGCCTATATACTGGGCTTTTTGGAGCTTACAGTCCCCAAGAGGGCATTTGAAGGCATAGACGACGTTAGTCTCTTTTAAAGCGTTCTGTTTTGTGTCTGGAGAGTTTCTCATGAGTAGGCTGGCCGTTTTTCTGGTTTTATAGTAAATCGTCAGTTGTATCCTCTGATTTTTGTCTATAGGGATAACGTTTCTATTAACAATAACTTTCAGGACCCTTTCCTCCATTTTATGAGCTGTGGAAAAGAAGTTCCTGTAAAATAGTCTAATAGGGGGTATAGGTGTTGTGTTGGTTGTCTCTTCAGAGGTTGCATGGCGTTTCACTTTCCTTCTTATGATGTCTTCGACGAAACCATTGGAGAAGCCGTTGTTGACTAGGACCTGCCTTACCCTACAGAGTTCTTCGTTGACTTGTTTCCATTCTGAGCTGTGGCTGAGAGCACGGTCTACATATGCGTTAACAACACTCCTCTTGTACCTATCTGGGCAGTCGCTTTTGGCATTTAGGCACATTCCTGTGTTCGTTTCCTTAGTGTAGACTGCAGTGTGGAAACCTCCGCTCTTTTCCATGACTGTTACATCTAGAAAGGGCAGCTTCCCATCCTTTTCCATCTCGTAAGTGAAACGCAGCACGGAACTCCGCTCAAATGCCTCCTTTAACTCCTGCAGATGTCTGACATCAGGTACATGTGTAAAAATGTCGTCAACATACCTGCAGTATATGGCCGGTTTCATCTTCATGTCGACTAAGACTTTTTGCTCGATGGTACCCATGTAGAAGTTTGCAAATAGGACACCTAGGGGAGAACCCATGGCGACCCCATCTACTTGCTTATACATGTGCCCATCCGGGCTCAAGAAGGGTGCCTCTTTAGTACAAGCTTGGAGTAGTTTCCTTAGGATATTTTCTATTTGAAACCCTCTGCCAGTGTGTTGTAACAACTGAAGCTGTTTTAAATAAGTGATTGTATGGAAGGCAGTGGCATACGCCCTTTTACAAAATATGCTGTGACAAGGTAGTCGACCTGACGTTGGAAACATGGGTTTTCTCTCCTGGGATTTAGGAATTAACACCTTTAGAATACAAGAAGGCCGTCTCCTTTGTTTTAAAGCAACATATAATGAATATGTCAACAAAATACAGTAATAACTAATTTGGTTTATGTATGTATGTTAGGCTTACATGTATGTAGAATGAAGATTGAGATCAGGGTCGTATACAGGTAGAGAAATGACGACATGTGGATGGACTAGTTTGGGTTCCCGGATGACTCACCATGTCTAAGGTCATGCAGCCCACGAGAGTGACCACATTAGTAATTCACAAAGTTCAAATTCAGATCACTAGCAAATACTGTAATTGGAAATAGCCTTTCCCTAAGATGCCTGTACAATTACCATCAGTTTATAAGAGTTCGACCAGCTGGGTTGTTCAGTGCAATAGAGATCAGTTGTTCAATTTAAACCCTGCTTAGTTATTAGACCTGGCGGAGTGATACTCACTAGCCTCAGTTGTGAGGAGGGCTAGGCGGGTCAGTGATGATTCGGTCAGCAACTCGGGAGGTCAACCATTCTAACCTCTCCCGAGATCAGCACTCCATCAGCTGGTTTCATAGTCTAGGTAAAAGTTGCAGAGTTTTGTTATAGGGAAATAATTCATTCGTGCCTCAATAGGAAAATATTAAAAGTTTTAAAAAGTCAGGTTAGGGAGTGTTAAGTCAGGGAGTGATTTTTATTAGTTGTTGTTTAGATTTGCATAAATAAATGATTAGGTTGTTCTTCGGTATTTTATTATTTCCATGAATAACTTTACACGTGTTGATATCCTTGCCATTTGGTCTCCACGAGTCTGGGTTTATTTGGGTCGTAAGCCTAGCCCAGTTTAAGAGCTAATATATTCCCTAGTTTTCTGTAATTCCCACACTTAACGTAAATTCATTCCCCCTCCCCCTTTCCAAGTAATTTGGGGACTAAGCCCCAGGGAATAAATGATTGATTAATTGGTCCAGGCCCCGATTAATTGACGCTTTTGGTTAATGGTCTGGTGGTGGCAGCATAAAGGGATCCTTGGGTTTGCTAGATACCAAGTACGACGTCACGTGGCTGTAGAATCTTAACCGATCAAGCGGCTAAGTCCACGTGGCGTGAGACTCGTCTGAGAGTTAGCTCTGGGGGTCCCTTGGAATTAAGTTTAATTAAGCATATGCACGGGCAGGGTAAAGGACAAAGTAGAGCTAATACCCGTCCCGTGTTACAATGGTGCAAAGCAGTGGTTTCACCAATTTTGTTAGAAATTGTTGAACACTCATGCGTCTAGCCATTCGGACACGTGCGTAGGTGTTAGGAAGGCCAGCCGTGGGCCCACGAACCAGGATTAGCGGTTCACCCCCACAACAGTGCGATTGAGTGGGGGTTGGCGAATTTTGGGGTCGTGAGGGGCTGATAGGATTAAGAATTAGGTGGTAAGTTAGGCTGTTAAGGTTTATTGGGTAAGGAGACCGCTTTCAATTGATTGGACTGGGTACCTTACTCGACCCATTGCAATTGGTTCAGAGGTGTTGGGAGCCACCATACTCTCAACAGCATTTCCTTGAGGGGATTTATTCGAGAGCATTGTTAGACGTCCCAAACCGCTAAGAAAAAGGGTAAATTCGTGAGGGTGGTTGTGGCTACTGAGGGACGGGGTAGTATACTACTTAGCACCGATTCAACGACTAAGTGATCACACATTTAGTAAAGGTTGAGTCGTTTCTAGTCTAATTGTTGCCGAAAGTAGCGAGCCGTTCTGTTAGAATCTAGGTGGTCGCGGCCCCTAGGCTAGGCGCGGTACGTTGAACCGGTAGGAGTGATTATAGAATTTATTCGAGTGACTCTTTAATTAAGTGTAGTTAAAATTCTATAAAGCATTTCCCCCTATTTGTGTTTTCTAGATATTAAAGATTTCCCATTAATTTCAGTTCCCCTGTGTTATAAATTTCCCGAGTGTTCAGTGTTCTCCCCTGAAAATTAGGCTAAGTCCACAAACTTATTATTTATATTTAATTTGAAATTAGTCTAAGTCAGCGGCGGGTTTTCTAGAGCGTAGTTAATCCTGTTTAGTTAGTACTTCATGTCGGTCACTATCGGTACGGTGAGTTTATGTTGTTCAGTGATATTGATTTTGTTGTAAAAGTTTGACCGATTTCGTGGAAAATTTCTAAGTGTATTTTGGAGTAGAATTTTGTCTAAGTCCACGTCGGAACATTCGGTTAACTGGGATTAATTCGTATTCGCGGTTCACGGGTACGATCCGGGTATCATTAGGATTCCCTAGTCGATGGGAGTAATGTTTTTTCTAGATTTACCATTAGGACTGTAGAATTTGCATTTTTTAGACTTAAGACAAGTTGTTGGAAAACTTAGATGGAAAATTATAAGTCCAGCTTGGGCTAAAATCTGACTTTTTGGTGAAAACTCGAATTTTTATGTCTAGGGAGTGTTCTAGGGCCTGTATTACTCTCTAGTGCTCGCAAGAGACGTAATTCTGATCTTAAACATCAGGCAGTGTTAATTAGATTTATGCCGAATTAAGTGATTTTTTGAGAAAATCGTGTTGTGAATTTTTTCAGAGTCCCGTTTGTGAGTAAAACACAGTTTTTGGTGAAAATTCGATTTAATTAGACAGATGCATGTCCTGGGAGTCTGTTTTAGTCGCTAGAGCGTGTTATTAATGTAAAATTTGTTATTTTCCTTCAGATATGCAAATTTGATTTTTTAAGTGTTTAAGCGAAAAAAACGCGGAACTTGTGTTTTAGCGTGGCTGACCTTCAATAATCAGTGGCCACTCTGTTCACTTCAAGTACGTCTAGCATACGAGTATAGTAAATTATCTTTATTAGTCCATCACGAGTGCAGCATGATAATTACTTTATATTTTTAATTGTTTTTATAAAAATAAGATTCTTTAATTTTTGAAAGTACACGACTCAGGTTTCTGTATAAGGACCGCGGGTTATTTCACGATCTGGTACTGCTGCAGGGCAGGCGCCTTCAATAATTAGTTTCACTTAAATAAGCGATTCTCTTGAATAATCGTCGTATTCTTATTTTGGGAATTTAGCTAGATTTTTTTTCATTCGAAAAGAAAACTGTAAATTTTTGTGTTATTTGTGTAGACCTCGGTTGTAGTGAGAATCCGGGTCGTGTGTGAGGTGAATGGTAGTTACGAGATGCATGGCGCACCGGGAATTACAGGGAATATTTAACTCAGTCAGGGACCATGGGGGCTGCACGCTTAGAGGAGGGCACCCCTTCCGATACTACGAGGGATCTGGTCGACCGCTCAGGTAGCCCAGCTGGCGTTACAGGTGGAGTCAGTTGGGCTGAGGCGACGGTGCCACGGGTTCTGGGTATGACTGGGGAGTCTAGGGTATCTTCACGTTCCAGTATTGACACAGTATTAGATATGAGTGGGGAATCATAATGGATTCGTCCCAAGAGTGGGAGGGTGCCGTCTTGGGTTCCCCCACCTACGACATCAACGCCATTCCAACAGGGCATGCAGGGCTGGACAGGGGACATCATTTAGCGTGGTAGGACGTCCCACTCCGTTAAGTAGGGAACATGACCAGCAACCTGTTCAATTAGAACATGAACAGCAGGAACTACCTTGAGGTAGTTCCCACAGCAGGAACTACCTTGAGGTAGTTCCCACAGCAGGAACTTGAGGTAGTTCCCACAGCAGGAACTACCTCAAGTATCAACATTACCACAACATCCTCTTATACCTCACCCATCACTACAATATCAACCCTAAGCCACCCAACCCCAACCTTAACTGCTATATCAACCCCAACCTCACGCCCTATCCCAACCTCTAGCCACCCAGCCCCAACCTCAACCCCAGCCTCAACTCCTATACCAACCCCAACCTCACGCCCTATCCCAACCTCTAGCCACCCAGCCCCAACCTCAACCCCAGCCTCAACTCCTATACCAACCCCAACCTCACGCCCTATCCCAACCTCTAGCCACCCAGCCCCAACCTCAACTCCTATACCAACCCCTATACCAACCTCAGGCCACCCAATATCTACTCCAACCTCAGGCGACCAGGAGCCGGTCGGCCGAGCGGACAGCACGCTGGACTTGTGATCCTGTGGTCACGGGTTCGATCTCCGGAGCTGGCGAGAAACAATGGGCAAAGTTTCTTTCACCCGATGCACCTGTTACCTAGCAGTAAAATAGGTACCTGGGTGTTAGTCAGCTGTCACGGGCTGCTTCCTGAGGGTGGAGGCCTGGTCGAGGACCGGGCCGCGGGGCACTAAAGCCCCGAAATCATCTCAAGATAACCTTAAGATAACCACCCAATACATACTCCAACCCCAGGCCACCCACACCATACCCCAATCTCAATCCCTACCCCAACCCCAGAACACCCAATACCTACCCCAACCCCAAGCAACCCACACCATACCCCAACCTCAGACAACCAAACCCCAACCACAACCCCTACCCCGACCCCAGAACACCCCATATCTATTCCAACCCCAGGTACCCCAACCCCAACTCCTTCCCCAACCTCAGGCCACCCAGTACGTACTCCCACCCCAGGCCACCCACACCATACCCCAACCTCAACCCCTACCCCAACCCCAGAACACCCAATACCTTTCCCAACCTCAACCCCTGCCCCAGACCACCCCATACCTATTCCAACCCCAGGCACCCCAACCCCTATACCATCTCCAGGGGCTACTCACTTCCAGTAGCCTCGCTTCAGATACACAGAGAATTATGAGTCTGATTCCTAAGATGACTCTGCCGACACTCAAAGGTACGGAGTTGCCGTCCAGGAAGGTAGAACACAACCGCCGAGTGGAAGACTGGCTGTGGAAGATGAGTGCGAAGCTGAAGGCTGTCCCAAATGATGGTCTGAAAATTACTCTCGCCATGGGGGTTTGCGTGGATGTAGCCGGTCCACTGACAAGGTTGAAAGAATTTCGGCTCCTGACGACGTGGCCTCAGTTTGTCCAGGCGATTAGGGACAAATATAAGGAGAAAGTGTCGGCAGATGAAGCTCAGGTATACCTTCAGTCACTTAAGAGGGACGACTGCAGTATGATCAAGGATTTCGGGACTCTGATTATGAGTAGGGTTCATGACCTTACCCAGGAGCTGGGGTACGATGATAGTCAGGCAGAACGATTAGCTAAGCACTTGTTTTGTACCTCCTATCATGGGACCGTTTATATCTGCGGAGGGAGCGGTAAGTTTTAAGGAACTCGTCCAACATGCCGCCACAGTATTGAACATCCGCATTGGAAATACATAGAACAAATAATTGAAAATATATTTGTGGCAGCACCCGGTGCTTGAATGTACCGTGCGACCGTATCTGGGCGAGTCACGAACGGGCGACCAGACCCCTGATGACGTCACAGCGCACCTTGTCCACATTCCCACAGCCAAAGTAAGTGGAATTTGGTATTTATTTTTACATAGACATGTTCAGGGAAAGGAATTGATCATTTTACAAAGAAAACAAATTTCTTGGGGAACACTTTATTTCATCCGCACACGGGGAATTTCACAATAAACTCGGCGCAGCACGGTGGTTAAGGAAAGTAGATCTTACCTCTAGTTTGCTGTATGTAACTCTCACCTCCTGCCTGTGTGGATTCAGAGAGATAATGTAAGATCAAGGAGGTAAAGTACTTGTTATACTTAGTGGGTTTAAGGTTAATAAATTATATAAAGGTAATTTAAAGCTGGAGTTTCCATCATCCCTACTGTAGTGGGGGTTAGGCAATCACGCTAGACGACAGATCAAATATAGTAATCATTATTCTTTTTCTGAGAATTGTTTCCCTGTTTGCTAGGCCTTAACCAACCCTATTGGGTGGAACTCCCTCACCTAAACCATTGACCCTACAGAGCACCCACTTTTGTAACAGCTTGCTTTACATAATATATATCAGAGCATGAGGGTATTTATGTTTGATTCCCATTTTGCTCAAGAAATCAAACTGAGTGACTGAGTATTTTATTTAGATCAGAGTACTAAGTAGGATCAGTTACCAAAGTCCGTGGTTGTTCTGGAATCTCAGTGGGAGCAGTGACATTGGTCACAATGACTTGCGGCTTTTGTTCAGGCCATTGGTCCCTGACTAGCCACTGAGTTCCATGAAACCACATTTCGGTTTTTGTGTTTCAACGTTAGGCCTCTGGAGAGATAGTCAGCAGGATTCTTTTTCGTGTGTGCATATCTTAGTTTGTACCCAGCTGATAACTCTCTTATTTTTGTTATTCAATTGCTCTCGTAAGGCGTTTTTTCTGTTATTTCGTACCCACTGTAGTACTGCCTCATTATCTGACCATATTACTGTTTCTTCAAAGAGGATGTTACTTAACGTTTTCGTCAGATAATGAGCCACTCTTATTCCAAGCAGTAGGGCAATTAACTACAGTTGTGGCAATGGCAATGGCTTTTGATGTCAGCAAATTTGCTTGTTCTTTAGTTACTAAGTGGGCTTCTATGCTGTAAGTCTTTTCTTAGGCTTCACTGAACACATGTAGCTTAACTGGTGGATTTTGATGAACTGTTTCGAGGGAACTTGACAGACTCTAGGATACTTAGATCATTCACTAACTCCCGCCTCTTTTCTTGCATGGACCGAACCCCCTCCCCCCCTAGCTCTGGTGGTGTCCAAAAAAAGTTTCTGGACACCATTTCGAGATATGGACACCATTTTCATTTCGAGATAAGTGGTTTATTCATTGTATTTGATTACTGATTATTAGGGAATGTATGATTAATTGAGATAATTTGTTTTATTGGGTTAGCAGTCTTATCCACCAGTCCTAGACTGGTGGATAAGATCTCCGTGTAAGGAGATCACGAAATTTTTCAACAACTGCTTCTATGGACTGATCCCATATTATTACTAAATCTTTCTTCTTTGGCGAATCCAATGAATCCAGCAGACGAAGGATGGTTGAGTCATACCTACTGCTGTTGATATCACACTTAGTCGCCTCATTGCCAAGGCAGTTGTCAGAAACATCCAGACACAAGTTGTTGGTAAGCTTCAACCACATCAGCTAGATTTTGGTGCTCACCATGGCAGTGAAGCAGCAGCTCATGCAACAGGAATCTATATTAATCCCCTCTCAGATAATAAAGTAGTAATTAAGCTAGATTTTAAAGATGTTTTCGACTAAGTAAGAGATATGGTATTGAAAGCAGTTTGAACATGCTTTCCTCTTCTACTCTCCTTGGTTTCAGCGGGATATGGGAATGAATCTGCTCTTTGGGGAGCATGAAGTAGTTACTTGAAAAGATGTTCAGCAAGGAATCCTCTTGCTCCTTTCCATTTCTGCATGATTGCTATGAAGGTCACAAGCAGGTTGAACAGCGAGCTCAACATTTGGTTCTTGGACGAGGGCACCCTGGCAGGGACACAGGAGTCACTGATAATGGATCTACAGCTAGGGAAATCTGAGGAAGTAGAATCAGAATTCTCCATAACTCCATGGAAGTGTCAAATCATCCGTCTATCCATCCCATTATAAATGCAATAAGATCCATCTTACCAGGAGAATTGTGATTTGACCCATTGACAATGTGCTGCCAGGGATCGCTTTTAGGGTCAAATGCCATTGATGTAGTTCTTGAAGAAAACCCGAAAGCCTTCAGGAGGATAACAGAAAAAATTGGTGTTTTGGAAACACATGATGCCTTGTACCTGCTCACAAAGTGATTGGCTTTGACCAGGCTTACTTCCCCTCCTATGGTGTACTCTTTATTTTGATAGCCCAAAATTAACAATATGAGAAACGCCTAAAAAGCATTATCCATGAGAGGGTTAAACCTCTCGTTGAAAGATGACCAATTGAACCAAGCAACGCTCCTACTTAGAATCTGTGGTATAGTAATACGCAAGGCATCACAGCCAACATTGCCTGCATTCTTAACCTTGTGCAGTGCTGAGAGTGAATTACTGAAAGAGATCCTTTCAGAGTATTTCCGAAACTCCATTAGGATTCATGATCCGAATTTCGCTGAAGAGCCGGCCATTGGGATAATTTTGCACGCTCTTTAGTCACGTTTCCCGTGTCACTGCACAGAAACTCTTGCAGCACCCCGAGTACTGTAACTCACACACGCAATTCGTTGAGGGTGGTAGAAGTGAATGAGTTCTCAGACAACTTCAGCCTATAAGTACTCTTCAGGGGGTCGACCTCGGCAATTCAGAAGAGGCTCAGAGCTCGTTATCAGCTACGCATCTTGAGCAAGGCTTGTGCTTCGGTCACAGTTAATCATATTCACAGGTAGCCTATCAAACGTCAATAGTATCTAGGTATCATTAAGTAAAACAACTATGGGTAAAAATTTAGAACGCCAGTTTACTCTGTGGTAGTAACACAAATATTATGATATATCACAAGAAATAATGACAGAGTACACCCTTAACCACTTATGAATTTATTATAGGTAGATAACCACAGACAAAATATAGAAAGGAAAATGGCTTAGCACGTTTTAGCAAACACGAAACAACACTCACACTCAATACCAAATCATACTCAACTTAACTCAGAGACACCTCCAGTAACCCCAGACCACCCCCCCCCCCACACCTCCAGCAGAAATTGTCGTTCCGCTCGCCCCGAATGACAACTGGGAGCGGCCAGGGGCCAGATTCACGAAGGTACTTACGAAGGTTTTTCTTCTTAGCTACAAATGTTTTCCTTCTTAGCGCCTTCGTAGCGGCTACGTCGGTATTCAGGTAGCTACACTAAGTCGAAAAACCTTTGTAAGTTTGGTCCGGATCTAAGTGTGATTTCGACCACTCGTAGCTTTACATAAACTGGATATAACTAAATTTTTCTCTACTACATAACACTGGGATCGATTATAAGATTTTGGAACATAAACAAAAGATTATAAAAATTGAATCTCGTGAAGAGGAGTCCTTCGTGTTAGTTATATATGCATTCTCTGCTTGAAACTTTGAGTAAATATGTCTTTTATGATATTAGAATTAGTTTTATAATAGCAAGATATTATTCCCGTAGTTATTAAGTAAATAACCACTGGTGAACATGAAATATGAGAGAAGGTGATGAGCCCTGCCTGATGGGATCATTTACTATCACCAAATGCCCCTGTTCACCTAGTAGTAAGGGTGTACCTTAGCTATACATACCCATTCCTAATTTATTTAGTTTGGTTTTATTTTGAAATTAAATCTGGGTGAGACATAAAATAAAAATATGCTGCATAAATGATGTTAGGTAAGGAGAAGGGTAAAAATGTCAAAAACTTTATTTATTGAATACTTAACGCTATAATTATGACTATATGGACAATTAAAAAAAGAGAGAGAGGGAAGTAGGGGTCCAAGACCCCTTCCTGTTATACAACTTGGGTGTGGAACAAGTAATTATCAAAAGAAGGCACCATGCCGGGAAGGCTATTTAGCAGTAAGGCAGTGAGGTGAGGCAGCTACTTATTTGAGAAATGCTTATTTTATTTACCTTATAAGCTAAGGCAACTTATTTTATTTGAGGAATACTCAGCTGATTCCTCTACAATTAGCATGGAACAAATTTGTGCCCAAGACCTCTTCCTGTTACACAATTTGGCTGTGTGTAACCAAACTAGAAGTGCTCTACAAATCAAGGGACCCAGAATGTGGAATGACCTCCTGTTACGAATCTCACTAGGATTCTGCATTACTCTTGATTCTCATATTACTTTATTGTCTTGTTCTTTAATATAGCATCTAGTTGTATGATATAAGATTTGTATGTTATATATATATTATAGCATGCAGTAGTGTGCATGAGTTACATTATATTGTGTGAGGCTTTTGGTGTTAATTTCTCATGTAGTTTCTCCGTGTGGGCGGTTGACCATATTTGGATATGGCCAGTGTGGGAACATTGTTGTCAATTGAGTGTTTATAGTTTCACCTTAAATTATGGCTATATTTGGTTTCTGTATTATTATATAGAATGTTGTACCAGTGTTTACAATTCTTTAGTTTAACAATGTTTTGAATATTAGTGCTGCGTTTTATTATTAGATTTTCCACAATGTTTTGTGTGGACGGTTAGTTGATTTTTTGGTAGACGCTTGGCCTGCGGTCCAAGGCGTGGGCAGAAGCGTGGCGGCAGCGGTCATGAGGAGTCATGGTTTAAGTTAAGTCATTGGTCACTGTTATTTTAGCCCATATAAATGTTAATTATCTGGTTGGGTCATATTGTATATATCTCTCTAATTAATCCATGTCTTAGTGATAGTGCTCATGTCTCAATAAGGAGGTTATTCTATGATTTGCATGCTGAAGAATATTTCTGGTTATTATTGATACATTTAAGTGTTTTTTATGATTGTCCCCCTTAGCATAAATATATTGTTCTCCATTTTTATGCAGTGATTTATATTTACCCCTAGACAGTTGTTGGCAAGGCCGATTTATTATTTTCTTTATTGCACTGCGGGGAGAAGAACCTTATTTAGTCTCAAGGGTGGTAACAAACGAGGGCCTGTGTCCGGGAGAATAAGCCTTAATTCCCTGTAATGTTGTACAATTAACAGTGCTAATTATTAATAGCAATTGCCTTCCTAGGTACTCTGATTATCTAGTGACACCTAATCAAGCCTGTGAAATTATCTGTTCAATCTGAGCTGCTGTGAAAACTCAACGCTTCACGATTTGAGGTAAGTGTTTAGCTTGTGCCAGGGGCCAAGCATAATTTTCAGTGTTGTTTCAAGTGTAAGTTGTGATTATTGAGCCAACCATGGAGGATCAGGTTGCTGCGCTGGTAGATCTGCCAAATTTTGGTAAAATTAAAGACTTAAAGAAGTCTGGTTTGTTATTGCTGGCTGATAAATTGAACCTAGCTATTCCCAGTAAAATGTTGAAAGCTCAAGTGTTAAGAGTGATTGTCACACACTTGGTGGAGGAGGAGAGACTTGAAGAAGAGTGTTTGGGAGAGTTAGAAGAAGAGTCAAGTGACAAGGTGGCAATCTTAAAGTTGGAGTTGGAGACTAAATTAGAAATGGCTAGGCTGGCAGCAGACAAGCAGAGGTTGGAGTTGCAGAACCAGACAAAACACCTTGAGTTGGAGGCTCAGTTAAGACTAGCAGAGCAGCAGACTAGACAATTAGAAATTCAGCAGAGTATGGCTGAAAATAATAACAGGTTAGAACAGCAGAGAATTGCAGCAGGGCAAGGTAACACTAGTAATAATCCAGAGAGTACAAATAGTTCTAAGTACAGTAAACATGTAGAATTACCTAAGTTTAATGAAGAAGATCCAGAAATATTTTTCTTGCATTTTAAGAAACTAGCAGTCAGCATGAACTGGCCTGTCGATCAATGGGTTAGCATATTACAAGGACAATTTAAGGGTAAAGCTCAAGAGGTATTTGCATCTTTGCCGGCTGAGAATTCTTTCGATTTTAAATTTGTTCAGCAGAGTATTTTGAATGCTTACCAGCAGATCCCAGAGGCACATAGAATAAAATTCAGAAGTTTAAAAAGAGCACATGACCAGACTATTTCTGACTTTGTAAGAGTAAAATCAAATCACTTTGACAGATGGATTAAAGCACTTAATATTACAGAGTTTGAGACTTTAAGAGACCTCATAGTAACTGAGGAAGTAGTGGGATGTCTACCAGAGAAATTAGCTTTATTTATGGCTGAAAATAAACAAACCACTGATCTTATCAAATTAGCCAAGCTAGCTGATGAACATGAACTACTTACAAAAGTACCTTTCAGAGCACCAATTAACCATTTTAATGCTAGAACTAATCATTATGCTCATAAAAACCATGTTTTCCAGACTCGACCAGCTACTTCACCTTCTCCCCTTAACCCTTCTCCTGTAAAGCCTAAATCTGAGAAACCGACAGGGTTGTCACCCTCAAGTAAGCCGGCAGTGGGTTCGGCTGTTCCGACCACTAGCAGGTATTGCACGCATTGCAGGAGAAGAGGTCATGTGGTCAATTCATGTTATGCTTTGCACCCTGAGTTGAGACCAACTGGTCTAATTTTGAGTAGGGGTTTGCAAACCATTAATGCCAATGTTGCTCCAGTCATGCCCAAGTGGATGACTAATTTTGATCCATACCTACATTCGGGAACCCTACTATGTACTAGTGGAACCTGGAAACCAGTCCAGTTGTTAAGGGACACTGGTGCTTCCCAGTCTTTAATTTCTCGCCGTGTTCTTACTGATGTTAGCACAGAAGACACTGGAGAGGTAGTGTTATTGCAGGGACTTGGAGGGCATATCCAGCGTGTACCATTAATTAAGGTTAACCTGAATTCTTCTATTACACCAGGTTGGTGCACTGTAGCAGTCAGTGAGCAGTTGCCCATTCCTGGGATTGATATCATTGTAGGTAATGATTTTGACAAGTGTCAATTTAGTGGGACCGATTGTCCTGTTATGTATACTAAACCTAATGCAGTACTGGCTCAATCAGACGCGGATGATGGTGTCATTTATCCAGCCTGTGTTGTGACCAGATCCATGGGTAAGCAGAATGTGGTAAGTCCTGTTACTACCAAGGTGGATGTTCTCGAGGCCAGGACCCCTTCAGACAGGGAGGTGGAGGTGGACCTTGAAGATACATTTTTAGCTCACATGGATGTCGAGAGTGAGGCCGGTGCCAAAGCCCTAATTTATTCTGACCCAGATGGTCTGGAAGATGTGGCCCAGGTACCAATTCCTTGCCCGCTCGCTCCAGTTGTAGAGTTCCAGACCTTGCGTAAGTTACAGAGTACTGATCCCAGTCTTGCTGAGTGTTATGCAGAAGCAGCCGACTCCATTGATACTTTGGAGGAGAGTACGGGTTGTTATTTCAAGGATCAATGTCTGATGAGAAGATGGAGACCATCAGGAACTCCCTCATCAGATGATTGTGAGTCTAAAACCCAGCTCGTTGTGCCAACAGAGTATAGGGAGCAGGTATTGCAAGCTGCTCATGATGACCTGATGGGAGGCCATCAAGGCATTACCAGTATGTATCATAAGATCTGTAAACTTTTTTATTGGCCAAAACTTAAAAAAGATGTTGTCAGATATTGCCACAATTGTGTTGTGTGTCAAACTGTAGGTAAGCCTAATCAGACTGTGCCACGAGCACCATTATACCCTATTGTAGTGCCAGAGGAGCCTTTTACTCATGTGGTACTGGATTGTGTCGGACCTTTACCCCGTACCAAATCCGGAAATATGTATATGTTTACCATACTCTGTATGACCACCAGGTTCCCTGAAGCGTATGCTTTACGTAACATTAGAGCATCTACCATTATAAGGCAGTTGGAACGATTTTTCTCACTATTTGGTATGCCCCGTATAATTCAAACTGACAATGGGAGTAATTTTTGTTCCACCACTTTTCAACAATTTTGTAAAACTTATAATATAGCGCACAATTTTTCCAGTCCTTACCATCCTCAGAGTCAGGGGGAAATCGAGCGGTTCCACCAAACTCTCAAGAAAATGTTAAAGGCAACTGGGGAAGATTCACCCAGGCATTGGGATGATAATCTGCCATTTGTTTTATTTGCGGCTAGAGATGGATTGCACAGTGCACTAGGCTGTTCACCATTTGAGCTGGTTTTCGGACATCAGGTGAGAGGACCTTTAAAGATGTTATATGAAAAATTGTTAGGAGATGTTACAGCCAGGCAGAGTGAGCGTTATCTGACGGATGTCAAGAGCAAGCTGTCCAGAACGAGGGAGTTGGCCTTACATCTAAGTGAACAACAACAGGTAATGAAGCAGAAACATGACCAGAGGTTCAAGGCCAAACTCAGAGTTTTTGAGCCAGGAGATTTGGTATTGGTCTTGAAGCCTCGTATGGGTACGTCCATGTCTAATAAATTTGCAGGACCGTACCAAGTATTGAAACGTCTTGGGGAAGTTACTTACAAGGTTTGCCATCCCAAGCAGAAACGACAGACCATGAGTGTGCATGTAAACCGGTTGAAGGCTTATTGTGGGCCTAGTGTTGTGGCTTGTTGTGTTGCTGAGGAGGTAATTCCTGAAGAGTCGAGTGTTGCTGAGGAAGATAGTAATATTTGTTTGTTTAATTCCAGTAGTTCCGGGGAAGAATTGTTAAGTCATTTGCAGGATGAGGAGAGAGCAGAGTTCCAGGACCTTTTGGAGGTGTCTTCTAGCTTGTTTGGGGAGGTCCCCACTCAGACTTCTCTCATTACTCACGATATCACCCTGACAAATGTGACTCCAATTCGGCTGCACCCTTATCGAGTGACACCCGAGAAACGTCGTATCATCCAGGAGGAGGTTGATTATCTTCTTCGACATGGGTTCATTAGACCCAGTCAGAGTTCCTGGAGTTCGCCATGTCTATTAGTACCAAAACCAGAAGATAAGTGGAGATTAGTAGTGGACTATAGAAAACTCAACCAGGTAACTGTAGTTGATGTTTATCCTTTACCATTATTGGAAGAATGTGTTGATACTATAGGTCATGCTAAATTTGTGTCTAAATTAGACTTATCTAAGGGATATCATCAGATACCTCTTACAGATTTTGCAAGGGAAGTGACAGCATTTATCACTCCTGATGGAGCTTACGAGTTTAATGTCATGCCTTTTGGATTAAGGAATGCTCCAGCCACTTTTCAGAAATTAATGAATTCTTTGTTGAAGGATGTACCAGACTGTAGGGCATATTTGGATGACATTGTGATTTTCAGTAAGAATTGGGTAGATCATATGTCCAGTTTAAAGAAATTGTTTAATGTGTTACAACATGCTAATTTGACTGTCAATATGAAGAAATGTAGTTGGGCTAAAGGAACTATAGTGTATTTAGGACATGAGGTCGGACAAGGAAGGATAGTCCCATTGCACGACAAGATTCAGGCAATTGTGGAGTACCCAGTCCTAACAAATAAGAAGTCTGTGCAAAGATTTATTGGAATGTGTGCGTATTATAGGAGGTATTGTAAAAACTTTTCCATTGTTGCTGCACCCATAACAAATCTTTTAAAGAAACAGGTAAAATTTAAGTGGACGCAGGAGTGTCAGAACTCTTTTCAGAAGTTGAAAGGAATTCTCTCTACTTCACCTGTGCTAGCTAGTCCACAGTATGATAAACCTTTTATTCTTCACATAGACGCTTCAGATTTAGGAGCAGGTGCTGTTTTGTTCCAAGTAGGACCAGATGAGTTAGAACATCCTGTTTATTATTTCTCACGTAAGTTTGACAAGACACAAATTAATTACTCTGTAGTTGAGAAAGAAGCACTTTGTTTAATACTGGCAGTGAAGAAATTTGAGACATAATATCAGGTAATCAAGTGGTAGTATATACAGACCATAATCCATTGACATTTATCAACTCTATGAAGTGTAAAAACCAGAGAATACTTAGATGGTCATTGATTCTGCAAGAATTCAATATTGTAATTCGTCATATTCCTGGGAGGCAAAATATTATTGCTGATGCCTTATCCAGGGGATTTCCTGTTGCAGTGCCATAAAATGTAGTGTTCTATTCATAAGATGTATGAATTTTTGTAATTTTTTTTACTGTGTGAGATTTCATTGCTTTGCACTTGAATTTTAGTCGAAGCATTTTCCTGTTTATTTTCATGTTATATTACATGTTATATTTCATGCAGTCAAAAAAAAAAAAATGAAATCAACCTTCAGTTAATTTCATTTTTTTTTCTTAGGGGACGGGAGGGATGTTACGAATCTTACTAGGATTCTGCATTACTCTTGATTCTCATATTACTTTATTGTCTTGTTCTTTAATATAGCATCTAGTTGTATGATATAAGATTTGTATGTTATATATATATATATATTATAGCATGCAGTAGTGTGCATGAGTTACATTATATTGTGTGAGGCTTTTGGTGTTAAATTCTCATGTAGTTTCTCCGTGTGGGCGGTTGACCATATTTGGATATGGCCAGTGTGGGAACATTGTTGTCAATTGAGTGTTTATAGTTTCACCTTAAATTATGCCCATATGTGGTTTCTGTATTATTATATAGAATGTTGTACCAGTGTTTACTATTCTTTAGTTTAACAATGTTTTGAATATTAGTGCTGCGTATTATTATTAGATTTTCCACAATGTTTTGTGTGGACGGTTAGTTGATTTTTGGTAGACGCTTGGCCTGCGGTCCAAGGCGTGGGCAGAAGCGTGGCAGCTGAAGTCGAGGGAAGATGTGTTTTAAGTTAAGTCCTTGGTCACTGTTATTTTAGCCCATATAAATGTTAATTATCTGGTTAGATCATATTGTATATATCTCTCTAATTAATCCATGTCTTAGTGATAGTGCTCATATCTCAATAAGGAGGTTATTCTATGATTTGCATGCTGAAGAATATTTCTGATTAGTATTGATACATTTAAGTGTTTTTCTTATTGTCCCCCTTAGCATAAATATATTGTTCTCCATTTTTATGCAGTGATTTATATTTACCCCTAGACAGTTGTTGGCAAGGCCGAATTATTATTTTCTTTATTGCACTGCGGGGAGAAGAACCTTATTTAGTCTCAAGGGTGGTAACACATACTGTATGATAAAAGACAATGTTCTCCAGCTTTTATGTTCCAATTAAACCACTGTGCCACACAAAACAATGGTTACGAACACTAAAGTTTAGCCTTCACCACTGTGTCACACAAGACAATGGTCAATACCACTAATGTTCCTTCAACACTTCTGCGTCACACAAGACAATGTTCACCACCACTAATTTTCCAACTACACCACTGTTTTACCCAGGAAATGGTCAATATCGCTAATGTTCCAACTACACCACTGTTTCACACAAGACAACGCTCACTACCAATAAAGTACCAACTAATCCACTATGTAATACAAGACAATGTTCAACAGAACTTATGTTCCAATTAAACGACTGTGTCACACATGATATTGTTTACCACAACTAATGTTCCAACTACACTGTGTCACACAAGACAAGGTCACTACTACTAATGTTCCACTATACCACTGTTTCACACAAGACAATGTTCACTACCACTAATGTTCCAACTTCACCACTTTGACACACAAGACAATGTTCACTACCACTAAGATTCAAACTAAACCACTATGTCAGACAAGATAATGTTAACCACCACTAATGTTCCAACTACACCACTATATCACTCAAGAAAATGGTCACTACCACTAATGTTCAGACTAAACAACTGTATAAAATAAGAAAATGTTTACCAGTACAAATGTTCCAACCCACGACAATGTTCTATACAACAAATTTTCCCACTACAGCACTGTGTCACACAAGACAATATCCACTACCACTAGTGTTCCAACGAAACGAGTTTGTGAAACAAGACAATGGTCATTACCACCATTGTTCCAACTAAACTTCTATGTCAAGCACAACAATGGTCACAACCACAACATTCCAACTAAACCACAGTATCAGACAAGACAATGGTACCTGTCACTAATGTTTCAAGTAAACCAATGAGTCACACAAGACAATTAATTCTCACTCTCACTAATGTTCCAACTAAACAACTGTGTCAAACAAGACAATGTTCACAACCACTGATGTTTCCAGCACACCAGTGTGTCACACAAAACAATGATCACTTCACTAATGAACCCACGACACCACTGTATCACAAGGCAATCGTCACTACTATGTTCCTACTACACGAGTGTCACACAAAACCATGGTCACTATCACTAATGTTCCATTTACACCATTCTCTCACAGAAGACAATGTTCAACACCACAAATGTTAAAACTACACCACTGTGTCACACAAGAGAATGGTTACTACCACTATTAATCCAATTACACCACTGTTTCACACAATACAATGTTCACCACCAATAATGTTCCCACTTCACCTCCGTGTCACACTAGACAAAGGTAACTACCACTAATGTTCCAACTACACCAATGTGTCAAACAAAACAATGCTCACCACCACTAATGTTCAGACTGCATAACTGTTTCACACAAGACAATGTTCACCACCACATATGTTTCCCCAACACCACTATGTGATACAAGACGATGTTCATTATCACTAAAGTTACTGCAACATCACTGTGTTTCACAAGACAATGGTCACTACATTTGTGTGTCACATAAGACAATGCTAACAACCACTAATGTTCCAAGTACTCCTATGTGTCACACAAAACATTAGTCAACTCAACTAATATTCCAACTAAACAACTGTGTCAAACAAGACAATGTTCACCACCCCTAATGTTCCCACACCACCGTTGTGTCACACAACACAATGGTCACTACCATTAATGTTCAAACTAAACTACTGTTTCACACAATACAATGTTAACTTCCACTATTGTTCCCTCTACACCACTTTGTCACTCACGACAATGCTCACGACCACTAGTGTTACAACTAAACCACTTTGTGTTTTGACCTGATAGGGTTAGGAACTTAAACCTTCAAAAAGAGCTCTGGTTGTTGCACCAGACTGTTACTTGCATACAGGCGGATAGTGTCCCCCAACCACTCTCTGCCGGAACATACAACCGACCTCGGCAGCCACACTCCCGCTACCGTCGGTAGACCAACAATGAACACTGGAGTGTTTGAAATTTTACTCAGGAAATACAGGAGATCATCCTGTATGCCTCTTGGTCTTGCAGAGGGGATCAGTAGGCATCCATCAGTCTCAGGAGACTATGGAGTTGCGCTCTGGTGTCAGCATCACATATTTAGGAGTGTGGCTCCAACACTGGCCTCGTTGTCTTGTGTACACACCCTTTTTGAGCCGCCGTAACTCTCCACTCTCTCCTTGTTTTGTACGATCTTCTAAATCCCACTTTTTCGAATAAGTACTCTCTGCCACCCTGTCCGCAGCTGTGATCCTTTCTTTCTCTCTCTCTCCCTTGCTTTCTGGGAAGCCTCATCAGGAGAAGAGCAAAAGCCAGCTAACAATACGCATTTAATAAACGAAAATTCATACACAATACATGCTATAAAAACAATACAACATTAGCATACAACACTCTAAGCTGCTACAACCCGGCAGCAGTCCAATATCATATCCTGGCTTCACCAGCCATTCATATCAAGTGGCTGCTTAACTTTTGGCTCACCACTTACTACTCCTTCACTAAATGGGGGTGAAATCTCATCGAAACAATAGTATGCACTTAGCCCTAAATGTATATAAACACAGCCTGTGTCTGAAACACTGGAAACATCTGCATAAATATTCCCATCACAAGAAAAAAATCAATCTCCAACCATACTTTATGTCTTACAAGCCAATAATCATTCAAGAACTCCCCTTATGCATTCCTGCGTATCCACCATAAACCTCTGCTCTGCTCCTGGAGGCTCACTACCATGTACATCTCTAGGTCCTCCAAAATATTCACAATGTTCTCCCAAAAATTGCATTGTGCAGTTCTCCCAAACATTGCATTGTGCAGTTCTCCCAAAACTGCTGCACAATGAAGTCCTCTTCAAACACCAGTGATGCTTCACCACTGATTCCACGTGACATGTGAAACTGCTCTTCACTGCTCCTTTACACTGTTTGAGGTCAATTCCTTGTGGAGTTCTGCTCTCCCACAGATTTCAGCATACACTTCTCCTACCTCGATGTTTCCTTTAACTTCTTCCCTGGCCTCGAAGTTCTTCCATCAACTCCTCCCCAAACAAACCTGCAATTCCATTGTCATGCCAAAAAAATGTTTCCCTACTAAAACATAATTAAATGTGTAAACAAAAAGTAAAACTCCTCCATCCAACATTTTAAAACTATTGCGTCGCCGCGACGGTCTTCCCCCACCCTGGACGAGTCTATATTCGACATGTCTAGACATGCTGCTGGCCGACAACGCCAGCCTCAGTCATCGAGTGACCTTCGCCAAGGGAGCACGCATCACTCCTCCCTCCAAGATGTTCTCCTGTCTCTACTCTCTTTTTTCGGCTTACTGGCCTAATAAAATATCTATAATATATATATATATATATATATATATATATATATATATATATATATATATATATATATATATATATATATATATATATATATATATTTAAATATATATATATATATATATATATAAATATATATTTAAACATATATATATATATATATATATATATATATATATATATATTTAAATATATATATATATATATATATATATATTTAAATATATATATATATATATATATATATATATATATATATATATTTAAATATATATATATATATATATATATATATATATATATATTTAAATATATATATATATATATATATATATATATATATATATATATATATATATATATATATATATATATATATATATATATATATTTATATATTAGTATATTTTGGTAGCAGTCTTTCCTGTAGACATATATTATTAAATATGACCGAAAAAGTAAGATTAATAATTCTAACACGAATTTTCTCAATCTTTCGTACATTTCTTTTCACTGTTGGAGGTAATTCAAAAATCAATTCTCCAAAATTCATTTATATTTCTAGTCTGACGCGACACTTGAGCGCGTTTCGTAAAACTTATTACATTTTCAAAGACTTTAGTTAACACATACACAACTGAATAGAACTTACACATCTCCGATTTTGTTTATATCTACATTTGAGTGAGGTGGATGGGGTGAGGTGGTATTTAATAAGGTATTAATTTCATCAACACAAGCCAGAACATGAAACAATGGGTATTGAATAGAAGTGATTGTAGAAAGCCTATTGGTCCATATTTCTTAATGCTTCTATATTGGAGCGGAGTCTTGAGGTGGGTAGAATATAGTTGTGCATTAATTGGCATTTGATTGCTGGTGTTGACTTCTTGATGTGTAATGCCTCGCAAACGTCAAGCCGCCTGCAATCGCTGTATCTATCGATGATTTCTGTGTGGTTTACTAGGATTTCTCTGGCGATGGTTTGGTTGTGGGAAGAGATTGTATGTTCCTTAATGGAGCCCTGTTGCTTATGCATCGTTAAACGCCTAGAAAGAGATGTTGTTGTCTTGCCTATATACTGGGTTTTTTGGAGCTTACAGTCCCCAAGAGGGCATTTGAAGGCATAGACGACGTTAGTCTCTTTTAAAGCGTTCTGTTTTGTGTCTGGAGAGTTTCTCATGAGTAGGCTGGCCGTTTTTCTGGTTTTATAGTAAATCGTCAGTTGTATCCTCTGATTTTTGTCTGTAGGGATAACGTTTCTATTAACAATATCTTTCAGGACCCTTTCCTCCGTTTTATGAGCTGTGGAAAAGAAGTTCCTGTAAAATAGTCTAATAGGGGGTATAGGTGTTGTGTTGGTTGTCTCTTCAGAGGTTGCATGGCGTTTCACTTTCCTTCTTATGATGTCTTCGACGAAACCATTGGAGAAGCCGTTGTTGACTAGGACCTGCCTTACCCTACAGAGTTCTTCGTTGACTTGTTTCCATTCTGAGCTGTGGCTGAGAGCACGGTCGACATATGCGTTAACAACACTCCTCTTGTACCTATCTGGGCAGTCGCTTTTGGCATTTAGGCACATTCCTATGTTCGTTTCCTTAGTGTAGACTGCAGTGTTGAAACCTCCGCTCTTTTTCATGACTGTTACATCTAGAAAGGGCAGCTTCCCATCCTTTTCCATCTCGTAAGTGAAACGCAGCACGGAACTCCGCTCAAATGCCTCCTTTAACTCCTGCAGATGTCTGACATCAGGTACATGTGTAAAAATGTCGTCAACATACCTGCAGTATATGGCCGGTTTCATCTTCATGTCGACTAAGACTTTTTGCTCGATGGTACCCATGTAGAAGTTTGCAAATAGGACACCTAGGGGAGAACCCATGGCGACCCCATCTACTTGCTTATACATGTGCCCATCCGGGCTCAAGAAGGGTGCCTCTTTAGTACAAGCTTGGAGTAGTTTCCTTAGGATATTTTCTATTTGAAACCCTCTGCCAGTGTGTTGTAACAACTGAAGCTGTTTTAAATAAGTGATTGTATGGAAGGCAGTGGCATACGCCCTTTTACAAAATATGCTGTGACAAGGTAGTCGACCTGACGTTGGAAACATGGGTTATCTCTCCTGGGATTTAGGAATTAACACCTTTAGAATACAAGAAGGCCGTCTCCTTTGTTTTAAAGCAACATATAATGAATATGTCAACAAAATACAGTAATAACTAATTTGGTTTATGTATGTATGTTAGGATTACATGTATGTAGAATGAAGATTGAGATCAGGGTCGTATACAGGTAGAGAAATGACGACATGTGGATGGACTAGTTTGGGTTCCCGGATGACTCACCATGTCAAAGGTCATGCAGCCCACGAGAGTGACCACATTAGTAATTCACAAAGTTCAAATTCAGATCACTAGCAAATACTGTAATTGGAAATAGCCTTTCCCTAAGATGCCTGTACAATTACCATCAGTTTATAAGAGTTCGACCAGCTGGGTTGTTCAGTGCAATAGAGATTAGTTGTTCAATTTAAACCCTGCTTAGTTATTAGACCTGGCGGAGTGATACTCACTAGCCTCAGTTGTGAGGAGGGCTAGGCGGGTCAGTGATGATTCGGTCAGCAACTCGGGAGGTCAACCATTCTAACCTCTCCCGAGATCAGCACTCCATCAGCTGGTTTCATAGTCTAGGTAAAAGTTGCAGAGTTTTGTTATAGGGAAATAATTCATTCGTGCCTCAATAGGAAAATATTAAAAGTTTTAAAAAGTCAGGTTAGGGAGTGTTAAGTCAGGGAGTGATTTTTATTAGTTGTTGTTTAGATTTGCATAAATAAATGATTAGGTTGTTCTTCGGTATTTTATTATTTCCATGAATAACTTTACACGTGTTGATATCCTTGCCATTTGGTCTCCACGAGTCTGGGTTTATTTGGGTCGTAAGCCTAGCCCAGTTTAAGAGCTAATATATTCCCTAGTTTTCTGTAATTCCCACACTTAACGTAAATTCATTCCCCCTCCCCCTTTCCAAGTAATTTGGGGACTAAGCCCTAGGGAATAAATGATTGATTAATTGGTCCAGGCCCCGATTAATTGACGCTTTTGGTTAATGGTCTGGTGGTGGCAGCATAAAGGGATCCTTGGGTTTGCTAGATACCAAGTACGACGTCACGTGGCTGTAGAATCTTAACCGATCAAGCGGCTAAGTCCACGTGGAGTGAGACTCGTCTGAGAGTTAGCTCTGGGGGTCCCTTGGAATTAAGTTTAATTAAGCATATGCACGGGCAGGGTAAAGGACAAAGTAGAGCTAATACCCGTCCCGTGTTACAATGGTGCAAAGCAGTGGTTTCACCAATTTTGTTAGAAATTGTTGAACACTCATGCGTCTAGCCATTCGGACACGTGCGTAGGTGTTAGGGAGGCCAGCCGTGGGCCCACGAACCAGGATTAGCGGTTCACCCCCACAACAGTGCGATTGAGTGGGGGTTGGCGAATTTTGGGGTCGTGAGGGGCTGATAGGATTAAGAATTAGGTGGTAAGTTAGGCTGTTAAGGTTTATTGGGTAAGGAGACCGCTTTCAATTGATTGGACTGGGTACCTTACTCGACCCATTGCAATTGGTTCAGAGGTGTTGGGAGCCACCATACTCTCAACAGCAGTTCCTTGAGGGGATTTATTCGAGGGCATTGTTAGACGTCCCAAACCGCTAAGAAAAACGGTAAATTCGTGAGGGTGGTTGTGGCTACTGAGGGACGGGCTAGTATACTACTTAGCACCGATTCAACGACTAAGTGATCGCACATTTAGTAAAGGTTGAGTCGTTTCTAGTCTAATTGTTGCCGAAAGTAGCGTGCCGTTCTGTTAGAATCTAGGTGGTCGCGGCCCCTAGGCTAGGCGCGGTACGTTGAACCGGTAGGAGTGATTATAGAATTTATTCGAGTGACTCTTTAATTAAGTGTAGTTAAAATTCTATAAAGCATTTCCCCCTATTTGTGTTTTCTAGATATTAAAGATTTCCCATTAATTTCAGTTCCCCTGTGTTATAAATTTCCCGAGTGTTCAGTGTTCTCCCCTGAAAATTAGGCTAAGTCCACAAACTTATTATTTCTATTTAATTTGAAATTAGTCTAAGTCAGAGGCGGGTTTTCTAGAGCGTAGTTAATCCTGTGGAGTTAGTACTTCATGTCGGTCACTATCGGTACGGTGAGTTTATGTTGTTCAGTGATATTGATTTTGTTGTAAAAGTTTGACCGATTTCGTGGAAAATTTCTAAGTGTATTTTGGAGTAGAATTTTGTCTAAGTCCACGTCGGAACATTCGGTTAACTGGGATTAATTCGTATTCGCGGTTCACGGGTACGATCCGGGTATCATTAGGATTCCCTAGTCGATGGGAGTAATGTTTTTCTAGATTTACCATTAGGACTGTAGAATTTGCATTTTTTAGACTTAAGACAAGTTGTTGGAAAACTTAGATGGAAAATTATAAGTCCAGCTTGGGCTAAAATCTGACTTTTTGGTGAAAACTCGAATTTTTATGTCTAGGGAGTGCTCTAGGGCCTGTATTACTCTCTAGTGCTCGCAAGAGACGTAATTCTGATCTTAAACATCAGGCAGTGTTAATTAGATTTATGCCGAATTAAGTGATTTTTTGAGAAAATCGTGTTGTGAATTTTTTCAGAGTCCCGTTTGTGAGTAAAACGCAGTTTTTGGTGAAAATTCGATTTAATTAGACAGATGCATGTCCTGGGAGTCTGTATGAGCGTGTTATTAACGTAAAATTTGTTATTTTCCTTCAGATATGCAAATTTGATTTTTTAAGTGTTTAAGCGAAAAAAACGCGGAACTTGTGTTTTAGCGTGGCTGACCTTCAATAATCAGTGGCCACTCTGTTCACTTCAAGTACGTCTAGCATACGAGTATAGTAAATTATCTTTATTAGTCCATCACGAGTGCAGCATGATAATTACTTTATATTTTTAATTGTTTTTATAAAAATAAGATTCTTTAATTTTTGAAAGTACACGACTCAGGTTTCTGTATAAGGACCGCGGGTTATTTCACGATCTGGTACTGCTGCAGGGCAGGCGCCTTCAATAATTAGTTTCACTTAAATAAGCTTGAATAATCGTCGTATTCTTATTTTGGGAATTTAGCTAGATTTTTTTTCATTCGAAAAGAAAACTGTAAATTTTTGTGTTATTTGTGTAGACCTCGGTTGTAGTGAGAATCCGGGTCGTGTGTGAGGTGAATGGTAGTTACGAGAGGCATGGCGCACCGGGAATTACAGGGAATATTTAACTCAGTCAGGGACCATGGGGGCTGCACGCTTAGAGGAGGGCACCCCTTCCGATACTACGAGGGATCTGGTCGACCGCTCAGGTAGCCCAGCTGGCGTTACAGGTGGAGTCAGTTGGGCTGAGGCGACGGTGCCACGGGTTCTGGGTATGACTGGGGAGTCTAGGGTATCTTCACGTTCCAGTATTGACACAGTATTAGATATGAGTGGGGAATCATAATGGATTCGTCCCAAGAGTGGGAGGGTGCCGTCTTGGGTTCCCCCACCTACGACATCGACGCCATTCCAACAGGGCATGCAGGGCTGGACAGGGGACATCATTTAGCGTGGTAGGACGTCCCACTCCGTTAAGTAGGGAACATGACCAGCAACCTGTTCAATTAGAACATGAACAGCAGGAACTACCTTGAGGTAGTTCCCACAGCAGGAACTACCTTGAGGTAGTTCCCACAGCAGGAACTACCTTGAGGTAGTTCCCACAGCAGGAACTACCTTGAGGTAGTTCCCACAGCAGGAACTTGAGGTAGTTCCCACAGCAGGAACTACCTCAAGTATCAACATTACCACAACATCCTCTTATACCTCACCCATCACTACAATATCATCCCTAAGCCACCCAACCCCAACCTTAACTGCTATATCAACCCCAACCTCACGCCCTATCCCAACCTCTAGCCACCCAGCCCCAACCTCAACCCCAGCCTCAACTCCTATACCAACCCCAACCTCACGCCCTATCCCAACCTCTAGCCACCCAGCCCCAACCTCAACTCCTATACCAACCTCAGGCCACCCAATATCTACTCCAACCTCAGGCGACCAGGAGCCGGTCGGCCGAGCGGACAGCACGCTGGACTTGTGATCCTGTGGTCCCGGGTTCGATCCCCGGAGCTGGCGAGAAACAATGGGCAAAGTTTCTTTCACCCGATGCACCTGTTACCTAGCAGTAAAATAGGTACCTGGGTGTTAGTCAGCTGTCACGGGCTGCTTCCTGAGGGTGGAGGCCTGGTCGAGGACCGGGCCGCGGGGAACTAAAGCCCCGAAATCATCTCAAGATAACCTTAAGATAACCACCCAATACATACTCCAACCCCAGGCCACCCACACCATACCCCAATCTCAATCCCTACCCCAACCCCAGAACACCCAATACCTACCCCAACCCCAAGCAACCCACACCATACCCCAACCTCAGACAACCAAACCCCAATCACAACCCCTACCCCGACCCCAGAACACCCCATATCTATTCCAACCCCAGGTACCCCAACCCCAACTCCTTCCCCAACCTCAGGCCACCCAGTACGTACTCCCACCCCAGGCCACCCACACCATACCCCAACCTCAACCCCTACCCCAACCTCAACCCCTACCCCAACCCCAGAACACCCAATACCTTTCCCAACCTCAACCCCTACCCCAGACCACCCCATACCTATTCCAACCCCAGGCACCCCAACCCCTATACCATCTCCAGGGGCTACTCACTTCCAGTAGCCTCGCTTCAGATACGCAGAGAATTATGAGTCTGATTCCTAAGATGACTCTGCCGACACTCAAAGGTACGGAGTTGCCGTCCAGGAAGGTAGAACACAACCGCCGAGTGGAAGACTGGCTGTGGAAGATGAGTGCGAAGCTGAAGGCTGTCCCAAATGATGGTCTGAAAATTACTCTCGCCATGGGGGTTTGCGTGGATGTAGCCGGTCCACTGACAAGGTTGAAAGAATTTCGGCTCCTGACGACGTGGCCTCAGTTTGTCCAGGCGATTAGGGACAAATATAAGGAGAAAGTGTCGGCAGATGAAGCTCAGGTATACCTTCAGTCACTTAAGAGGGACGACTGTAGTATGATCAAGGATTTCGGGACTCTGATTATGAGTAGGGTTCATGACCTTACCCAGGAGCTGGAGTACGATGAGAGTCAGGCAGAACGATTAGCTAAGCACTTGTTTTGTACCTCCTATCATGGGACCGTTTATATCTGCGGAGGGAGCGTTAAGTTTTAAGGAACTCGTCCAACATGCCGCCACAGTATTGAACATCCGCATTGGAAATACATAGAACAAATAATTGAAAATATATTTGTGGCAGCACCCGGTGCTTGAATGTACCGTGCGACCGTATCTGGGCGAGTCACGAACGGGCGACCAGACCCCTGATGACGTCACAACGCACCTTGTCCACATTCCCACAGCCAAAGTAAGTGGAATTTGGTATTTATTTTTACATAGACATATTCAGGGAAAGGAATTGATCATTTTACAAAGAAAACAAATTTCTTGGGGAACACTTTATTTCATCCGCACACGGGGAATTTCACAATAAACTCGGCGCAGCACGGTGGTTAAGGAAAGTAGATCTTACCTCTAGTTTGCTGTATGTAACTCTCACCTCCTGCCTGTGTGGATTCAGAGAGATAATGTAAGATCAAGGAGGTAAAGTACTTGTTATACTTAGTGGGTTTAAGGTTAATAAATTATATAAAGGTAATTTAAAGCTGGAGTTTCCATCATCCCTACTGTAGTGGGGGTTAGGCAATCACGCTAGACGACAGATCAAATATAGTAATCATTATTCTTTTTCTGAGAATTGTTTCCCTGTTTGCTAGGCCTTAACCAACCCTATTGGGTGGAACTCCCTCACCTAAACCATTGACCCTACAGAGCACCCACTTTTGTAACAGCTTGCTTTACATAATATATATCAGAGCATGAGGGTATTTATGTTTGATTCCCATTTTGCTCAAGAAATCAAACTGAGTGACTGAGTATTTTATTTAGATCAGAGTACTAAGTAGGATCAGTTACCAAAGTCCGTGGTTGTTCTGGAATCTCAGTGGGAGCAGTGACATTGGTCACAATGACTTGCGGCTTTTGTTCAGGCCATTGGTCCCTGACTAGCCACTGAGTTCCATGAAACCACATTTCGGTTTTTGTGTTTCAACGTTAGGCCTCTGGAGAGATAGTCAGCAGGATTCTTTTTCGTGTGTGCATATCTTAGTTTGTACCCAGCTGATAACTCTCTTATTTTTGTTATTCAATTGCTCTCGTAAGGCGTTTTTCTGTTATTTCGCACCCACTGTAGTACTGCCTCAATATCTGACCATATTACTGTTTCTTCAAAGAGGATGTTACTTAACGTTTTCGTCAGATAATGAGCCACTCTTATTCCAAGCAGTAGGGCAATTAACTACAGTTGTGGCAATGGCAATGGCTTTTGATGTCAGCAAATTTGCTTGCTCTTTAGTTACTAAGTGGGCTTCTATGCTGTAAGTCTTTCCTTAGGCTTCACTGAACACATGTAGCTTAACTGGTTGATTTTGATGAACTGTTTCGAGGGAACTTGACAGACTCTAGGATACTTAGATCATTCACTAACTCCCGCCTCTTTTCTTGCATGGACCGAACCCCCTCCCCCCCTAGCTCTGGTGGTGTCCATAAAAAGTTTCTGGACACCATTTCGAGATAAGGACACCATTTTCATTTCGAGATAAGTGGTTTATTCATTGTATTTGATTACTGATTATTAGGGAATGTATGATTAATTGAGATAATTTGTTTTATTGGGTTAGCAGTCTTATCCACCAGTCCTAGACTGGTGGATAAGATCTCCGTGTAAGGAGATCACGAAATTTTTCAACAACTGCTTCTATGGACTGATCCCATATTATTACTAAATCTTTCTTCTTTGGCGAATCCAATGAATCCAGCAGACGAAGGATGGTTGAGTCATACCTACTGCTGTTGATATCACACTTAGTCGCCTCATTGCCAAGGCAGTTGTCAGAAACATCCAGACACAAGTTGTTGGTAAGCTTCAACCACATCAGCTAGATTTTGGTGCTCACCATGGCAGTGAAGCAGCAGCTCATGCAACAGGAATCTATATTAATCCCCTCTCAGATAATAAAGTAGTAATTAAGCTAGATTTTAAAGATGTTTTCGACTAAGTAAGAGATATGGTATTGAAAGCAGTTTGAACATGCTTTCCTCTTCTACTCTCCTTGGTTTCAGCGGGATATGGGAATGAATCTGCTCTTTGGGGAGCATGAAGTAGTTACTTGAAAAGATGTTCAGCAAGGAATCCTCTTGCTCCTTTCCATTTCTGCATGATTGCTATGAAGGTCACAAGCAGGTTGAACAGCGAGCTCAACATTTGGTTCTTGGACGAGGGCACCCTGGCAGGGACACAGGAGTCACTGATAATGGATCTACAGCTAGGGAAATCTGAGGAAGTAGAATCAGAATTCTCCATAACTCCATGGAAGTGTCAAATCATCCGTCTATCCATCCCATTATAAATGCAATAAGATCCATCTTACCAGGAGAATTGTGATTTGACCCATTGACAATGTGCTGCCAGGGATCGCTTTTAGGGTCAAATGCCATTGATGTAGTTCTTGAAGAAAACCCGAAAGCCTTCAGGAGGATAACAGAAAAAATTGGTGTTTTGGAAACACATGATGCCTTGTACCTGCTCACAAAGTGATTGGCTTTGACCAGGCTTACTTCCCCTCCTATGGTGTACTCTTTATTTTGATAGCCCAAAATTAACAATATGAGAAACGCCTAAAAAGCATTATCCATGAGAGGGTTAAACCTCTCGTTGAAAGATGACCAATTGAACCAAGCAACGCTCCTACTTAGAATCTGTGGTATAGTGATACGCAAGGCATCACAGCCAACATTGCCTGCATTCTTAACCTTGTGCAGTGCTGAGAGTGAATTACTGAAAGAGATCCTTTCAGAGTATTTCCGAAACTCCATTAGGATTCATGATCCGAATTTCGCTGAAGAGCCGGCCATTGGGATAATTTTGCACGCTCTTTAGTCACGTTTCCCGTGTCACTGCACAGAAACTCTTGCAGCACCCCGAGTACTGTAACTCACACACGCAATTCGTTGAGGGTGGTAGAAGTGAATGAGTTCTCAGACAACTTCAGCCTATAAGTACTCTTCAGGGGGTCGACCTCGGCAATTCAGAAGAGGCTCAGAGCTCGTTATCAGCTACGCATCTTGAGCAAGGCTTGTGCTTCGGTCACAGTTAATCATATTCACAGGTAGCCTATCAAACGTCAATAGTATCTAGGTATCATTAAGTAAAACAACTATGGGTAAAAATTTGGAACGCCAGTTTACTCTGTGGTAGTAACACAAATATTATGATATATCACAAGAAATAATGACAGAGTACACCCTTAACCACTTATGAATTTTTTATAGGTAGATAACCACAGACAAAATATAGAAAGGAAAATGGCTTAGCGCGTTTTAGCAAACACGAAACAACACTCACACTCAATACCAAATCATACTCAACTTAACTCAGAGACACCTCCAGTAACCCCAGACCCACACCTCCAGCAGAAATTGTCGTTCCGCTCGCCCCGAATGACAACTGGGAGCGGCCAGGGGCCAGATTCACGAAGGTACTTACGAAGGTTTTTCTTCTTAGCTACGAATGTTTTCCTTCTTAGCGCCTTCGTAGCGGCTACGTCGGTATTCAGGTAGCTACACTAAGTCGAAAAACCTTTGTAAGTTTGGTCCGGATCTAAGTGTGATTTCGACCACTCGTAGCTTTACATAAACTGGATATAACTAAATTTTTCTCTACTACATAACACTGGGATCGATTATAAGATTTTGGAACATAAACAAAAGATTATAAAAATTGAATCTCGTGAAGAGGAGTCCTTCGTGTTAGTTATATATGCATTCTCTGCTTGAAACTTTGAGTAAATATGTCTTTTATGATATTAGAATTAGTTTTATAATAGCAAGATATTATTCCCGTAGTTATTAAGTAAATAACCACTGGTGAACATGAAATATGAGAGAAGGTGATGAGCCCTGCCTGATGGGATCATTTACTATCACCAAATGCCCCTGTTCACCTAGTAGTAAGGTTGTTCCTTAGCTATACATACCCATTCCTAATTTATTTAGGCTTGGTTTTATTTTGAAATTAAATCTGGGTGAGACATAAAATAAAAATATGCTGCATAAATGATGTTAGGTAAGGAGAAGGGTAAAAATGTCAAAAACTTTATTCATTGAATACTTAACGCTATAATTATGACTATATGGACAATTAAAAAAAAGAGAGAGAGGGAAGTAGGGGTCCAAGACCCCTTCCTGTTATACAACTTGGGTGTGGAACAAGTAATTATCAAAAGAAGGCACCATGCCGGGAAGGCTATTTAGCAGTAAGGCAGGAGGTGGGGCAGCTACTTATTTGAGAAATGCTTATTTTATTTACCTTATAAGCTGAGGCAACTTATTTAATTTGAGGAATACTCAGCTGATTCCTCTACAATTAGCATGGAACAAATTTGTGCCCAAGACCTCTTCCTGTTACACAATTTGGCTGTGTGTAACCAAACTACAAGTGCTCTACAAATCAAGGGACCCAGAATGTGGAATGACCTCCCGAATCATGTCAAAGGCTGTACCTCTCTCAACCAGTTTAAGAGTAAAATCAAGTACTACCTAATTAACTCCATGTAACCTAACTTACCCCCTAAATGTCAACCCATGTCTTGCTATTTTTTAAATAGTGCTGTTTACCAACGTGTACAATTGCTGATTTCTGCTATGTTACCCCACTTTTTCATTTTTTATTCCTTCTTTCAACACAATTTATACCTAATCCCGATTACTATTAAGTTTTAGTCTAAGTGTTTTTCCCCCCACACCTTGCCCGAAATGCTATGAGTATTAGTGGCTTTAGGTATTGTATGTACTAGCTCTGTCTATAAATCCAACATTATGTTTGTAAATCAACTGTATGTAATTTTCCTGAATAAAATTTATTTATTATTATTTATTTATTAATCAGAACGTATTAAAAGAAGGCACCAAGCTGGGAAGGCTATGTAGCACCATTGTGTGTAACAATAAACCAAATTTTTTTTTAACAAATAATGCACTTGTATGGTAAAACAAATTCTGTCAACTGTAAAAATATTGATGCAGTTATTTAAATAAAAAATATAATGGAAGTAATATTACTGGTTTATTTTTATCTTATCTTTTTGTACTGTACAGTATATCCAAGGAAGTGAAAAATTGAGGCATAATGCACAATTTAATGAATGATTAGCATGGATTAGTAGTTCAAAAGAAATATGACTATTACATATCAACATGAGATCTTAATGATTCATGGTTAACATGATTTAATAAGGATAATACAGTATTTGTAATAATACAAACTATAATTTAAAATCTTTATTACTGAATTTTTTTTTATTAAGAAGATTAGGTATACACAGCAATGTGCTGCTACCCTATTCTATATGGAATATTACACAGTGTAGATAAAAAACTAGCTATAAGTTTATCTAATACTCCCATCTCACAGGATGGTTAGACATACTGTACATGGAAGCTATTTAGAAAATACAAAAAACAAATGAACTCTGACTAAACAACTCTTCGTGATTTTCACAAGAGGTAAGCACTGAATCATGGAAACATTATATAATAATTACTCTTACCAGTTTCTACAAGACTCCTCTCAAACAATGTATTTTTTAACATGTTTAGGTATACACAGCAATGTGCTGCTTCCCTATTCTGTATAAAGGACCACACAGTGTAGATAAAAAACCAGCTACAAGCTCATCCAGCATCCTCACCTCACAGGATGGCCAGTCATACGTGGAATCAGGAGAGAACAAAATACTTAATGGTGATCTATTAGCCTCCACTGGCAAAACCTGGGTACAGCACAAGAATATCTTCCAATATTCCTGAGTGTATGAAGTAATTACAGAGCTCAAAGTATCTCATACCATTTGGCATGAAGTCACTGATAACAGGGCAATCACAGATATAGTGTTGGAGAGTATGTTCTCTCAAGTAGGACTGAAAACAGATGTTTTATCCACCAAGAGGGTTATAAACCCATGGAACCGCCTACCCGCTGAAGCCGTAAATGCCATAATTCAGCTAAAAAATGTCATTAAGACAATTGGCGGGCCCTTTAACAAGCCGCCGGCTTTCTGTCCTCTTCGAGGCCACTAGATAGTTAGTGGCCCTTGGGTAAATTCAGTAAATATATATAATAATTGTCAGCGCATCTTCCGAGCAACAAGGACAGCTACACAGTGTCTCTTAGAATTACGTAGGTAAATCAACAAATGTAACATATTTGTTTACTACAATGTCGGTGCTGGCTGTAGAAGTTGAAAAAACACTGTTTTACTTCGAAATATACTAATTTTATAAGAAAATTCGACGTAAATATGAGGCAGTAGAGCTCCTATAAGCCAGCGCTAAATCTTCAATATGAAGAATGCTGCTGCTCTCTGATTGGCCAAACGAAACACAGTAGTGACCTCTATCGGCACGCAGGTGAACCAACAAATATCTTCCTAAGTGGACCTACGTGAATTGCACCTAAGCATCTTCTTAGGGCATACTTAGGAACCTTCGTAGCAAACCTACTTACGAAGAAATACATGGAGCTTCGTGAATCTAGGTCCTGGCTCACAAACGCCAAGCATGAATGCTGAGATAATTACTCCAAAACACTTCTAAACATAAGTATATACTAACGTAAGACATTCTGGAGCAGCATATCAAAATATTATGCATCTCACAATGAAAACAATAGTTAACGAATGAAAATGCAGAACTGTTAACAATGATGCCCAATACCAACGTTCACGTCCAGCCCCCATCTAATACTTGTCCATTCGTACACCCGCACCACTGATCAACTCATACAATAGAATACAATACTGCAATACACTGTTATAACTGTAACACTCAACAAAATCTATATAATATAATATAAAATAATATAATATAAAATAATATAATATAATATAATATAATATAATATAATATAATATAATATAATATAATATAATATAATATAGTACTTATGCACTAAAAATCGTATATGGTAATTTTGTAATGTATAACAAAATGAAGCATGATGAATGTATAATTATTTTTTTCATAAACTAGAAAGAAGTCAGGTAAATACCTGGTTCGTAACAGAGCTCATTCACCCAGTGCCCACTGTATAAATTTCACAACTGTGCTCACTGTACCCAGTGCAGTTATCAAATAACAGGGAAGGCTAGGTTCCTGCATACTCTGGTAAACTAACTAAGGGGGTCTCAGTAACCCTCATGTGTTATTAGCATCACCACGCGCTATAGGTTCTCTGGCATTTTCTCGATAGTTTTCCGGTGTAGACACACTTCCTCCAGGTTATCTGCCACCTCTTCACGTATGCTGCAATTTATCTAGCCAAACCTCTCCCACACACGTATGACCCACAGTGTATATCAGTTATTAAAACTCAGTATAAACATTGGTAATTAATAATAAATAAATAACAAAAAGAAAGAGTCAAAGGAGAACAGCATGTACTATGACATTTAATGAAAAACTAAACAAATATCAGACAGTTGCTGGATAAACCTCGTCAAAATTGTAAACTGACCGCCTCTTGCAAACCTTTCAAACTCGAAAGTTTACTTTAATGCACGCACTCACCTGAGTATCACAAAACTAATGAAGGAAAAAGATACCAAAACCGTTTTGATTAATTCTTAATTTACGTTAATTGTAACCTCGCATAACCAGTAAGAAAAGAAATGGAATCTTTAGCCATCACTAGGCTATGGCAATCAACTTGTAAGGCCCCCAAATACTATTTATTTAATTGGAAATTACAAGGGCAAAAATACACCATGGAAAAATTATCACTGTCGAAACTAGACCAAGAATTACCTAATATTATTCCTCAGAAGTAAACAAACCCGAGGGAGTAGGGGAGGAAAGTTATTTATAATGAGATGCTGACGATGGTCAGCTGACTCCCAGAATCCTTCTATCATGCAAGCGGGCCAGAAACTGCAGCCGGTGACTACCTCTTTCCTTGTAGCTCTTGGTGATGCATCGTTCACCACCTCTTCCTCCAATTCTTGCATTGAAATCTTGCCTCTACTCCCTTGCATCCTCAACTAGACCAAACGATCCCTGCAACAACTCCTTTTTCTTGGCGACTGGAAAATAAGAGACACACTCGGGAGGTGTCTCTGAGGACCTGGCACTGTCTCACCACACAAGTTTACCCTCAAGGGGATGATCCAGTCCACCTGCAGGTAATGTGAATAGGGCCCCGGGCCCTCTCTGCAGTATTGTGTCGCTCTTCCATCCTGCTAACACCTCACACGTCACTGTTATCAAGTGGCTCTGAACTCAGACCGGCACTTAATGTAAATTTCACTGCAACTTGACTCTGTGGCACTTAAGTTATCTGTTACTGAGTCACTGCACTGCCCACACTCACTGGCATAAAGGTTACTAATAAGAACTGCAGACTTTATGCTTCACTGTTCACCGCACTTTCTCTTACTAGGTAAAAGTGTCGCTCACATCGCTATTGTTTCAGTTCACTGTTCTCACCACAGATTCTTCTCTGACCCTTCTGATCTGAACTGCCCTCGTAGTCGTGGAATTTCTTGCAATATTAAGGTGTGGATAAGTTCTACAAAGCTCTCCGCACTGACAGGCCCTGCACAACCACACTCGTCATATTCAAAACTGTCCCAGACCGTTGGCCGATGACTCTTGATACTTCTTGACTAAACTTAAGAAACTTGACTCTTGATACTTCTGACTATCACACCTTCCAAAGGCTCCTCGAGTCTTCCTTAAGTCTTTTATTCCACAAATTCGGGAGCAAATCCTGAAACATCCTGCTCCACAGAAGGACTAGGGAACACTGAAGTGTCCCTCACCAATGACACGTCACGCGGCCTTTCTCGATGATCACGTGACATCGGTTCCCCTTCTGATTAGCCCCCTGCGCTAAACCTGTCTCCAATTATATCCTTTTTTTACATCCAAGGTTCTCGGTAACCTCGACTTTGCTCCTCTTTCATGGGAAACTGCTCAGATGATAACGCCACGAATGCCATATTGGAAAATTGGTAGATTTGGCTACTCCCTTCAAAATACTTAAAACTACTTAATTGTTCCTACAATGCATAGCTTGCACACTTCCTTGTTGAACTAAAATGACCACTGGGTCCCTAAAGTGTGTATAAGAGATGGACAAAACTTGAAGTTTGAAAAGGTACGAACGAGACGGCAATCATAGTATTTTTTACCTCAATCATCTTCTCCAAACAACTGAACACAGACCAACTGGAATAGCTCCCGTGGAGTTATTCCAGTTGGTCTGTCTGCAGTTGTTCCAATATAGTGATGTTATGCATGTCACTTTTGTCTCAAGAATAGTGGAGAATATTGCCTTTGTAATGCAGGAGGTAACTTCTGCGAAAAATGAAGCAAGCCCTCCTCATGCTGGGGCTGTCCCTAATTCCTCTTCGAGTTCCCGCTTGGACCTTTGTGTCCTAAGTATTAGTGTTTCCCTTCACTTCACCACCCATATCTCCACCGAACACTGGTGTATCTCTGGTTATGCGTTGGCAGACCAATACGGTAGTCATGGTCCCATCTGTCGTCACAAGGGAAAGATTGCTAGAAATGGATCAGTTAGTGACATCATCAAAAGAAGTATAGCTGCAGCTAAGTGTCCAGCATAAAGGGAATCTTAGATGTGCAGACCTAACAACAGTCGCAAGCACCCAGATAGAGTTACCCTGCAACCATGGAGGGATGGTAAACCAATTGTGTGGGACTACACGTATGTATCTGCATAGAAGCTGCCAACTTCAGGGAGATCTAGAAACGTATTAAGTACAGGGACTTCTGACATTGTTACAAGTTCGAGACCCAGGACACCTGGGGTAAATGTGTATCTAATTTCCTGAAGGAGATGGGTGTAGAACTTATTAGGCAAATCGGAGACCCAAGAGCGGAGAGTTTCCTATTCAAGTGCCTCTGTGTCGTGATCTAGGGAGGAAATACCTGTTGTGTGTGTTAGTCGACTAACTGACTACAAACACCTCTGTTGTGTGTTAGTCATGCACCACACCTCTGTTGTGTGTTAGTCATGCACCACACCTCTGTTGTGTGTTAGTCATGCACCACACCTCTGTTGTGTGTTAGTCATGCACCACACCTCTGTTGTGTGTTAGTCATGCACCACACCTCTGTTGTGTGTTAGTCATGCACCACACCTCTGTTGTGTGTTAGTCATGCACCACACCTCTGTTGTGTGTTAGTCATGCACCACACCTCTGTTGTGTGTTAGTCATGCACCACACCTCTGTTGTGTGTAAATTATGCACCGCACCTCTGTTGTGTGTTAGTCATGCACCACACCTCTGTTGTGTGTTAGTCATGCACCACACCTCTGTTGTGTGTTAGTCGTGCACCAGACCTCTGTTGTCTGTGTTAGTCATGCACCACACCTCTGTAGAGATGGAAGAGGTTATTGAAACTGGTTGCGAAATAAATCTATGTCGTTACCAATAGCCAGAGCAGCGTTAATTTGTCTAGTAAACAAAGCCTGAAGTGCTTAGCAGACAGATCGTTATTCATTATTTTAAAATATTTCGTTCAACATTGCTTAAGTCTTATTAATAACATTAACATTAAGCACACGATTCTTCTCTGTTTAATTATACTGGGTTAGGAAAGGTTAGGTCAGGTTAGATTTTATCAAATTACTATGTTAGTTTTGACTGAAATAACAAAAATCACAAGGTAAAATGCAACCAAAATTAAAAAAAATCCATAACAAAACTAAATAGAAAAATTTCATATATAATGAAAATTTGGCTTGTTAGGCTACTCTGGCTGTTAGGTATAACAATTAAAGAAACACTGGATTGAGTGCCCAGCGGTGCCCGGGGCTTCCCAAAACGTTGAGCCACTGCAGTGTTTGGAGACCCAAGAATGCGAATCTGATATGTTAATATGAGTTCTGCATATCATTATATGTAAGGAAATAATCCACTGAAGTAATTACGGGAATTCTAACCAGCCTCACGCCTTACAGCACTGGACTGGACCACGATGAATATCATGGCCCAATTGATTTTCTCACTAATATGTCACGTTAGTGAGATTTTTAAACGCTCTGAACCAAGAACAAATTTCAGACTGAATGAGAGGTCTCCATAGGAACAAACTCTCCTTAAGTGGGGACAATTGGACAGACTCCGATCTGCCTATGAAAGATTTTTTTTCCCCACATTAGTCATCCGAAAATGTTTGGGTGGGGAAGCCCCAAACGTGTGGCTTCCATTTCCAGACAGACAAGAAACATATAGTCACAACTACTATTTAATACTTATACATAGATAACCATATTTTGCGACTCAAATATTACAAAGTGATATTTGCTACTCGATCTGAGAATGGTAACAATCGACATGAGAATTATCCAGGACGGACCGGAACATCGTCATTCACTTTCTAGTGTTTAGGTTGGTGTGTAGGTTCAGCCACGTTATTGTGACTCCTTGTCTGCATCACAAAGTGAACTTCAGAAAAATGATCTACTTTTCTTTATGGAAAAACAGCGGCGAGAGTGTACCTTCACGACGGCAATACCACATATAGTAGTCGTACTGTGGCACACCCGTGTACTGTGGTACTCTGGCACTCACGTGAACTGTGGTACTCTGGCACTCACGTGAACTTTGAGACGGGTCGATCAAGGCAACATTCTCCAATAGTCAACAAGCATTACATTGATCCAAGCTCGCCGCCCCCCCCCCTCCCCCTATCACGCTGACTCAACTCTACTGCCACAGTCTCACAGTGGAGTGACAGTACGCTACCACAAGAGTGTCAGCGTGGCGGGGAAGAACCATCAGCTACCACAGTGTTAGTTTGACGGTACAGTACCACTATCTTCAACAGTGTCAGTGTGACGGTACAGTACTACTATACTCAACAGTGTTAGAGTGAATGTACTGAACTATCAGCCACCACAGTGTCAGTGTGACGGTACAGGCCAAAAGAGTGTCAGTGTGTCACGGTACTGTGACATCACAATCTTAGTGTGATGGTACAATACCTCCAGAGTGTCACTGTAAAGGTATAGTTCCACCACAGTGTTAGTGTGATATCACCACAGTACAATACCACCACGGTATCAGTGTGAAGCGGCCTTAGCACCACAGTGTCAGTGTGACGGTAGAGAACCACAACAGTGTGATTGTGTCGGCACTTTGCTACTACATTATCAGTGTGGTGGTACAATACCAGGACAGTGTCAGCGTGGTGATGCAATGGTGTCATTGGATGGTACAGTACAGTACATCACAGTGTTAGTGTAGACCAGACCACACACTAGAAGTTGAAGGGACGACGACGTTTCGGTCCGTCCTGGACCATTCTCAAGTCGACTTGAGAATGGTCCAGGACGGACCGAAACGTCGTCGTCCCTTCAACTTCTAGTGTATGGTCTGGTCAACATACTTCAGCCCCGTTATTGTGACTCATCGCCTGCAGTGTTAGTGTACAGTATTACCAAAATGTCATCATGTTGTACGGTGCAGAATTACCAATATAGTATACCGGTACTCTACCACCACAGTGTCAGTGTGAGATATCAGTATCACTACAGTGAGAGTGAGACGGTATAGTATCATCACAGTCTCGGTGAGACAGTTCAGTATCATTACAGTGTCAGTGTTCAGTATCAATATACAGTTTGACCACAGTGTCAGGGGTATCAGCACAGTACCACCACAGTGTCAGTGTAACAACACAATACCACCACAGTGTCAGTGTAACAGCACAGTACCACCACAGTGTCAGTGTAACAGCACAGTACCACCACAGTGTCAGTGTAACAGCACAGTACCACCACAGTGTCAGTGTAACAGCACAGTACCACCACAGTGTTAGTGTAACAACACAGTACCACCACAGTGTCAGTGTAACAACACAGTACCACCACAGTGTCAGTGTAACAACACAGTACCACCACAGTGTCAGTGTAACAGCACAGTACCACCACAGTGTTAGTGTAACAACACAGTACCACCACAGTGTTAGTGTAACAACACAGTACCACCACAGTGTCAGTGTAACAGCACAGTACCACCACAGTGTCAGTGTATCAGCACAGTACCACCACAGTGTTAGTGTAACAGCACAGTACCACCACAGTGTCAGTGTAACAACACAGTACCACCACAGTGTCAGTGTATCAGCACAGTACCACCACAGTGTCAGTGTATCAGCACAGTACCACCACAGTGTCAGTGTATCAGCACAGTACCACCACAGTGTTAGTGTAACAACACAGTACCACCACAGTGTCAGTGTAACAACACAGTACCACCACAGTGTCAGTGTATCAGCACAGTACCACCACAGTGTCAGTGTAACAACACAGTACCACCACAGTGTCAGTGTAACAACACAGTACCACCACAGTGTCAGTGTAACAACACAGTACCACCACAGTGTTAGTGTAACAGCACAGTACCACCACAGTGTCAGTGTAACAGCACAGTACCACCACAGTGTCAGTGTAACAGCACAGTACCACCACAGTGTCAGTGTAACAACACAGTACCACCCAGACAGGAATATGATAGAAACAACTTGGCCACCATCAATGTAAGAGAGAGAGCAGCTTCAGTGGCTAGCAGGAACGGATCCAGACTACTAATCATGGGAGACTTCAACCATGGGAAGATAGATTGGGGGAACAGAGACCCACATGGAGGCCCAGACACATGGAGAGCTAAGCTGCTGGATGTGGCAACAAGAAACTTTCTAAGTCAACACGTCAAGGGACCGACAAGAATGAGAGGAGGGGATGAACCAGCCTTGCTTGATCTGATATCTACCCTAAATGAGTCGGATATAAGGGAAGCTAAGTTGGAAGCCCCCTGTCATGTTCACAGAAAATGGTACCATCCGTTTTCTATGTGCGGCGGCTGGGACGCCAGAGAGAAGGAAGGTAAACAAAAGAGCGTACAGGACGCCCGCCAAGCTTGGTAGCTACTAGTCATGTAATCATATTAAGTATTAAAGTCAGTAACCAAGTCATGACTTTACATCAACCCTACAACCAAGACTTCCTCAGTAACACACAAACACCACATTGGCGACGAGGATGAACTGTGAACGCAGGTATTTGTTCAGTTTCAAACACAAGGGAGAAGCATGCTGCCTGGAGGAGGAAGAGAAGCTGTGAGCGCCATACCCGATGCTGTGTGCTAACCAATGCTGTGTGCTAAACGATGCTGTGTGCTAAACGATGCTGTGTGCTAACCAATGCTGTGTGCTACCCAAGCTGTGTGCTACCAAAGCTGTGCTGAAGAAACTGTGTACTGAGGAATCTGCCGACGTTGTGTACGAAACGACACTTTGATGTGTACAAAACCTGATGTTTTGGTTACGAAACGACGCTTCGTGCTACAAAATTCATCACGCTGTACCGACTGCTGTACCAACTGCTGCACCAACTGCTGTACCAACTGCTGCTGTACCAACTGCTGTACCAACTGCTGTGCCAACTGCTGTGCTGCTGCTGTGAGTAGGAACAACACATGTACACAAGGGCTAGGTAAGAAGTCAGTTGCTGCTATATTGTGCACTGTTGTGAACTTTTGCATTAAAATGCTTGTGTGCTTTGCAAAATTAAAGTAATTACAGTGAATTCTTGACTAACATATACAGTGCAGTAAGTGTTTAATATTCTGAGGAACATTTAAGTGATAAGTTACATTTATTCAGTAAAAATGGCAAATATACCTCAGTTTCCTGCATTTGATCCTGACTGTGACCAGACAAACCTGTCACAGAGGTGGGTCAAATGGCTTAAAAAGTTTGAAAATTTGTTGATAGTTTCTGACATCAAAAGTGCTGAAAGAAAGCGTGCCTTTCTACTTCATTATGCAGGTGATAGAGTTTGTGACATCTTTGACACACTGAAAGACACTGGTGGTGCCAAAGATTATGACACTGCCAAAGCCAAACTAACAGAGCATTTCAAACCAAGGCAAAATACTGCTATGGAAATTATGCATTTCAGGAGAGCAAAACAACTCTCTAATGAAACTGTGGATCAATACCACACACGTCTGCAGGGTTTAGCAGCCCATTGTGAGTTTGCTGATGTTGACAAAGAAATCAAACAGCAAATAATTGAATCATGCACATCTACACGTCTTCGTCGAAGAGCTCTAGAACTTGTTGATGATGACAGTTCTCTTACCAAGATACTGGATATGGCTCGTCGAATGGAAGATGCTGCACGTGATGCTCGTGTCATGGAGTGCAGTGCCAATAACGGTTCTGCCACTGTTACTAACAGTGATGAGGTACGTAAGGTTCAGGGAGGACACCGTGATCAAAGAAGATATCATGGCAAACCTAACAGTAAATTGAGCCGAGAACCACGTCACAACTGGGGTCAAGGAACAAGGCTCAAGCAGTCACAACGACCCACATCAGAGGGTGTCAACAATAAATGTTACAATTGTGGAGGAGACTACCCACACCAAGATAATGTTTGTCCTGCTCAAGGTAAGAAGTGCTATGAGTGTGGAAAACTAGGTCATTTTGGTGCTATGTGTCGTTCCGCACTAAAGAAACCACAGTCAATGAATAAAAGCACTGTACGAGGATCAGGTCATAGGGGTCGAGGTGGTAAACACAATATTGCACCTCATATCCAGAATGTTAATAATATACAAGACAACATTTCATTACAACCAGTCTCAGATGACAGTGAATGTGATTATACTTATGGAGTACAAGCAATCACAGAATGGAATGATCTTCCAAACAACCCAGAGACATGTGTATACATTGCTGGTATTTGTCTCAAAGTTCTTATTGACACTGGATCAAACATTGACACCATGGCTGAGTGCCACTATGAAAAATTTAGAAAACAGTTCCCAAAGCTAGAAAAATACAATGGTAAAGCCACTGCCTATGCTTCGAAGTTAGCCTTGCCAGTGATTGGAACTTTCACTGCAGAGATTAAGTCAAAGAATGCAATGCTCATTACTACATTCCATGTTGTTAGGAATGCAAAGGAGTCTTTACTCAGTTACAAGACTTCAACCAAATTGGGGCTACTTCAGCTTTCTAATGCTGTAGCAGTGGAATCTGCAAACAATGTTGATGGTATTGTTGCTGAATTTTCTGATCGATTTAAATCCATAGGTTGTTATACTGATAGCAAAGTACATCTGCATATCAACCCAGATGTAATTCCAGTTGCCCAACCACATCGCCGACAACCATTCCATACTCGCAAGAAAGTTGATGCCGAACTGGATAGGCTGATGGAACTAGATATCATTGAACCAGTAACAGGCCCAACACCATGGGTAAGCCCAATTGTCACTCCACCAAAGCCGAAGAATCCAGATGAGATACGCATTTGTGTGGACATGCGTGTTCCCAACAAGGCAATAATGCGTGAACGCCATCCTACACCCACTGTAGATGATATGATCTACCGCTTGAATGGTGCAACTGTATTCAGCAAGTTAGATTTAAACAAGGGCTATCATCAGCTTGAACTTGATGATGAGAGTCGCTTCATCACAACGTTTACGACACATCGAGGTCTGTATAGGTACAAGCGCCTGAGTTTTGGTATTAACAGTGCTGCCGAGGTATTCCAGCACATCATCAGCCAGGTATTGCAAGACATACCTAATGCTGACAACATGTCTGATGACATCATTGTTTATGGCCGTACCCAAGCTGAACACGACAAAGCTCTTCGTGCAACATTGCAACGCTTACGAGAAAAGAATTTGACGCTAAGCCGAGCAAAGTGTGAGTTCAATCAACATAAAATTGAATTCTTTGGACATGTACTTAGTGACAAAGGTCTGTCTCCAGATCCTAAGAAAGTTGCAGATATCAAGAATGCTGCACCTCCTTCAACGTCCACTGAAGTACATAGTTTTCTGGGAATGGCAAACTACTGTTCTCGCTTCATTCCAGATTTTGCTACCATTACAAAGCCTCTACGTGAGCTCCTGAAGAAAAATGCATCATGGTACTGGAGCGATATCGAGCAAAATGCATTTGATGCTGTGAAAGATGCACTAGTAGAGAATGCGACTGCTGCATACTTTGATCCATCAATGGACATTGAGTTAACGGTGGATGCTAGTCCTGTTGGATTAGGTGCTGTTTTAGCCCAACACAAACCTGGTCAACCAGATTCCAGAGTAGTAATTGCCTACGCCAGCCGTTCTCTCACAGATGTTGAGCAACGATACAGTCAGACAGAGAAGGAAGCTCTTGCTCTTGTATGGGGCTGTGAACACTTCAATGTGTATCTGCTTGGTGCGCCCTTCACCACGATAGTCACTGACCACAAACCGTTGGAGACCATCTTCAATAATCCAAAGTCCAAACCACCAGCTCGCATTGAGAGATGGGCTCTTCGTCTGCAACCATACAACTTTACGGTGAAATACAAGCCGGGTGCAGGCAATCCCGCTGATTACATCAGTCGACATCCTGCCAACAGTTTCACCATCACCAAGCATCAGCAAGTTGCCGAGGAATATGTACACTCTGTAACCTGTGATGCAGTCCCTAAGGCTCTTACTCTTGATGAAATCCGTACTGCAACCCTAGAGGACCCAACTCTACAAGCAACAGTGGATGCATTGACTAAGAAAAAGTTTCCACGCATCCCACCCTCAGGAGTTGACCAAGATGCATTCAAAGCACTTGAACGCATCCAGACAGAATTAAGTGTTACGCAACAACGCGACACTGTGCTGCGAGGTACTCGTATCGTGATTCCAGCTGTTCTCCAGCAACGTGCTCTGAAGCTTGCACATCAAGGACACCAAGGTCTTGTTAGGACGAAACAGCTGCTACGAGAAAAGGTGTGGTTTCCTGGCATTGATCGTCAAGCAAAGGATATGCATGATGCCTGTGTCCCTTGCCAAGCTGCAGTGGATACTTCAAGACCAACACCTCTACAACCTTCACCACTACCTGCTGCACCATGGACGGAAGTATCGATGGACTTCTGTGGACCACTACCAACTGGAGAGTACTTGATGGTAGTCATTGATGATCACTCACGTTATCCAGAAGTAGAAATCATCACTTCCACATCTGCAAAGGCTGTCATCCCGAAACTCGACAAGATCTTTTCAAACTTTGGCATTCCTGAAGTTGTCAAGACAGACAATGGACCGCCATTCAATGGACAAGACTTCGTCAACTTTTCTGAGCATATTGGATTCAAACACCGCCGTGTGATGCCACTACATCCTCAAGCAAATGGAGAAGTTGAGAGATTCATGCAACCTCTCATGAAAGCGGTACGCTGTGCTCATGCCGAAGGACGATCCTGGAAACAAGCTATGTATGCTTTTCTCAGGAACTACCGTGCAACACCGCATGGAACACTGGGCAAGTCACCTGGTGAACTTTTATTTGGACGTCCTATGAGAATCGCACTACCCGTCATGCCAGCCGAGGTAACGGATAAACGTCTCGCTCAGAAGGATGCACTAGCCAAGGGCAAAATGAAAATTGCTCATGATCAACGTGCAAAGGAACAGTTCATAAAGGTTGGAGACACTGTTCTCGTTAAAAAGAAAAAAGAGGGAAAGTTAGATATGCCGTATGATACAAAACCATATAAAGTGATTAGTGTAAAAGGAACTATGGTAACAGCTAGTAATAGAGATCATAGTATAACACGTAATATGGCTTATTTCAAAGTGATTCCAACTAGTGTAGAAAATGATGAAGTGCAAAGTCGTGCAAAAGAAAAAGAAAAAAATAGTTATAACCCGACAAACAATTCATCAAGGGATGTTATTGCATTTAAGGACTCTCGTCCTAAACGTCATGTTAAACGCCCTACACGATTTGATGATTAATTGTGTTCCTATGTAATGAAAAGTATTTACTTATTGTGCTAAACTAAATTTAATATTGTTTGAATAATGCAGATATCTCATTCAATATTTTGTAACTTTGTATTACAGTTTCTTTCATGTTTGTTTAACATTGCATATGTATTTTTAACATTGAAATCCTTTGTGGAAAAGATTAAGTTGTTTAAATTCTTTGTGTGCTTAATTAATGTTAAATGTATGCAGTATGTCTTGATATGGTAATAACTTACTTTGTGTCAATAACTTTGCTTTGTGCTACAAGCATGGTAGACATCCTGTATTCATTCTTTTTAAAGAAAAGGAGGGATGTCATGTTCACAGAAAATGGTACCATCCGTTTTCTATGTGCGGCGGCTGGGACGCCAGAGAGAAGGAAGGTAAACAAAAGAGCGTACAGGACGCCCGCCAAGCTTGGTAGCTACTAGTCATGTAATCATATTAAGTATTAAAGTCAGTAACCAAGTCATGACTTTACATCAACCCTACAACCAAGACTTCCTCAGTAACACACAAACACCACACCCCCTTGGGAATGAGTGATCATAGTGTATTGAGCTTTGAGTACCTGCTTGAGCTAGGAATTGTCACCCCCAAAAAAGAACTGGGAAACAAAGGGCTGGCGTACCGAAAGGGAAACTATGAGGAGATGAATAATTTCCTATGGGATATACATTGGGACACAGAACTCGGAACCAAGTCCGTACAAGACATGATGAACTATGTCACCCAAAAATGTCAGGAGGCTGTAAGCAAATTTGTCCCAGCCCAACAGGAAAAAAACAGAGAAGCAAACGAGGAATCCGTGGTTTAATAGGGAATGTATGAAAGCAAAGTAGCTGAACAAAAGGGCATGGAGGAACTTCCGTAATAACAGAACACCAGAAAGTAGAGAGAGATACCAGAGAACCAGGAACGAGTATGTTAGTGTTAGAAAAGCAGCTGAGAAAAGGTATGAAAAAGATATAGCTAATAAAGCCAAGACCGAATCAAAGCTACTACACAGTCACATCAGGAGGAAGACAACAGTGAAGGAACAAGTGATGAAACTTAAGGTGGGCGAGGACAGGTACAAAGAGAATGACAAAGACGTGTGTGAAGAACTCAACAAAAGGTTCCAGGAGGTCTTTACAATAGAACAGGGAGACGTCACGGCGCTAGGAGAGGTGGCAGCAAACCAGGTGACCTTGGAAAGGTTCGAAATTACAAGAGATGAGGTCAAGAAGCACCTATTGGAGCTGGATGTGAGAAAAGTTGTTGGGCCGGACGGAATCTCACCATGGGTATTGAAAGAGTGTGCAGGAGCACTTTGCTTGCCACTCTCCATAGTGTATAGTAGGTCACTGGAAACGGGAGACCTACCAGAAATATGGAAGACTGCTAATGTAGTACCAATATACAAAAACGGGTGACAGACAAGAGGCACTGAACTACAGGACCGCCGTATCCTTAACTTGTATACCATGCAAGGTGACGGAGAAGATTGTGAGAAAAAACCTAGTAACACATCTAGAGAGAAGAGACTTCGTGACAACCCATCAACATGGGTTCAGGGAGGGTAAATCTTGCCTTACAGGCTTGATAGAATTCTACGATCAGGTGACAAAGATTAAGATTAGAAAGAAAAGGATGGGCAGACTGCATTTTTTTGGACTGTCGGAAAGCCTTTGACACAGTACCCCATAAAGAGCTGATGCATAAGCTGGAGAAACAAGCAGGAGTAACTGGTAGGGCGCTCCAGTGGATAAGGGAGTACCTAAGCAATAGGAAGCAGAGAGTTACAGTGAGGGGTGAGACCTCAGAATGGCGTGGAGTCACCAGTGGAGTCCCACAGGGCTCTGTACTTGGACCTATCCTGTTCCTGGTCTACGGAAATTATCTCCCAGAGGGTATAGACTCATTCCTCTCAATGTTTGCAGACGACGCCAAAATTATGAGAAGGATTAAGACAGAGGAGGATAGCTTGAGGCTTCAAGAAGACCTGGACAAGCTGCAGGAATGGTCGAACAAATAGCTGTTAGAGTTTAACCCAAGCAAATGTAATGTAATGAAGATAGGGATAGGAAGCAGGAGACCAGATACAAGGTATCATTTGGGAGATGAATACTTCAAGAGTCAGAGAGAGAGAAAGACCTGGGGGTTGATATCACGCTAGACCTGTCCCCTGTAGCTCATATCAAGAAGATAACATCAGCAGCATATGCCAGGTTGGCTAACATAAGAACGGCCTTTAGAAACTTGTGTAAGGAATCTTTCAGAACATTATATACCACATATGTCAGACCAGGGGGGAGCCGGTTGGCCGAGCGGACAGCACGCTGGACTTATGATCCTGTGGTCCTGGGTTCGATCCCAGGCGCCGGCGAGAAACAATGGGCAGAGTTTCTTTCACCCTATGCCCCTGTTACCTAGCAGTAAAATAGGTACCTTGGTGTTAGTCAGCTGTCATGGGCTGCTTCCTGGGGGTGGAGGCCTGTCGAGGACCGGGCCGCGGGGACACTAAAAAGCCCCGAAATCATCTCAAGATAACCTCAAGACCAATCCTGGAGTATGCGGCTCCAGCATAAAGTCCATATCTTGTCAAGCATAAGACTAAACTGGAAAAGGTTCAAAGGTTTGCCACCAGACTTATACCCGAGCTGAGAAGTATGAGCTACGAGGAGAGGCTACGGGAATTAAACCTCACTTCGTTGGAAGACAGAAGTGTTAGGGGGGACATGATCACCACATTCAAGACTCTCAAGGGAATCGACAGGGTTGATAAAGACAGGCTATTTAGCACAAGGGGCACACGCACTAGGGGACACAGGTGGAAACTGAGTGCCCAAATGAGCCCCAGAGACACAACACCTATACCCCCCCTATTAGACTATTTTACAGGAACGTCTTTTCCTTAGCTCATAAAACGGAGGAAAGGGTCCTGAAAGATATTGTTAATAGAAACGTTATCCCTACAGACAAAAATCAGAAGATACAACTGACGATTTATTATAAAACCAAAAAAACGGCCAGCCTACTCATGAGAAACTCTCCAGACACAAAGCAGAACGCTTTAAAAGAGACTAACGTCGTCTATGCCTTCAAATGCCCACTTGGGGACTGTAAGCCTCAAAAAACTCAGTATATAGGCAAGACAACAACATCTCTTTCCAGGCGTTTAACGATGCATAAGCAACAGAGTTCCATTAGGGAACATATAATCTCTTCCCACAACCAAACCATCACCAGAGAAATCTTAGCAAACAACACAGAAATCATCGATAGATACAGCGATAGCAGGCGGCTTGACATCTGCGAGGCACTACACATCAAGAAGTCAACACCAGCAATCAACAGCCAATTAATGCACTACTATATTCTACCCACTTCAAGACTCCGCTCCAATATAGAAGCATCAAGAAATATGGGCCAATAGGCCCTCTGCAGTTACTTCCATTCTTACCTTCAATACCCATTGTTTCGTGTTCTATCCTATGTTGAAAGTTTTGTTCATCTCATCCAAAACTGTTGTAACATATCACCTCACCCAAAATGCGGGTATAAAATAAAAATTGAAAGCTGTTTAAATCATTGCATAGTAAGAACTCTGTTTAGTGTTTGCAGGTTATAGTTGTGTGTGTGTAAACTAAAAGTCTTTGAAAATGTAATGTTATTGCGAAACGCGTTCAAGTGTTGCGTCAGACGAGAAATAAAAATGAATTTTGGAGAATTGATTTTTCAATTACCATCAACAGTGAAAAGAAACATAAAAAATATCGAGAAAATTCGTGTTAGAATTATTTATATTACTTTTACGGTCATATTTAATAATATATGTCTACAGCAAAAACTGCTACCAAAATGGCTTGAATCTTATCTTGTAAGGGGATAATCTTACCTTGTCCTACCTCGTGTCCAAGATAAGTTATCGTACCTTTTGCCCAACTACACTTATTCATATTTATGGTTAACTTTGCGTTTTTCAACACTGTAAACAAGTTCTTAAGGCCTAAGAGATGATCTGCCCAATTCTTACTGTACAGAACAATGTCATCAAGGTAGGCCCTACAATCTGGCACATCCTTGAGTAAGAAATTCATGAGTCTTTGAAAAGTAGCAGGTGCATTTCTCAAACCGAATGGCATGACATTAAATTCATACGCACCATCAGGTGTAACAAAAGCAGTAACCTCTCTAGCATACTCTGTTAATGAAATTTGATAATACCCTTTTGACAAATCAAGCTTACTTACATATTCGGCATGACCTATGGACTCTATACATTCTTCCAACAAGGGTAAAGGAAAAACGTCCACTGTAGTGTTCTTGTTCAGTTTCCTGTAATCCACGCACAATCTCCAGGTTCCATCTGGTTTTGGCACTAACAAACACGGAGAGCTCCAAGTACTTTGACTTGGCCGAATGAAATCATGCTGGAGCAGATATTCCACTTCTGCTTGTATAATTTTCCTCTTTTCGGGATTCACTCGGTACGGATGTTGTCGAATGGGGGTGCTGTCCAGGAGCTGAATATCGTGTGTGATGAGGTGGGTCTGGGTAGGAACCTCCCCAAACAGAGATGTATGGTTGTCCAGCAGAACCTGGAACTCATCACGTTGTTCCTCCTGTAAATGACATAGCATCTCCCTGCCATTGGAACTGGAACTGAGAAGTTGGATATTAACAACATGTCCCTCACTACAATTATCCTCAGGTGGTAACTCTTCCCGACTAAAACAAGCTACTACACCAGGTCCAACATAAGCTTTTAATCTGTTAATGTGCACAGTCATTTGGGGTTCTGAAAGATTAGGGTTAATTAGTTTATAAGTTAGGTCTCCCACCTTGTCTACCACTTGGTAGGGTCCTGCGAACTTATGGGACATGGAAGTCCCCATACGAGGTTTCAACACCAACACCAAATCTCCGACATCAAACGACCTGAGCTTAGCTTTGAACTTCTTGTCATATCTTACTTTCATGGCTTGTTGAGTCCTTCCCAGATGTTCTTTCGCCAACTCACGAGCCCGACACAACTTAGCCTTGACCTCACTCAAGTACAATCCACTCTGATGAACAGAGACATCTCCCAACAACTTTTCTTGTAGCATTTTAAGAGGACCTCTTACTTGGTGACCAAACACTAGTTCAAAGGGTGAACAGCCCAATGACTCTTGTAGCCCTTCTCTAGCAGCAAACAACACAAAGGGGAGATTCTCATCCCAATTACGTGGATGAGTTTCTCCGGTTGTCTTCAGCATTTGTTTCAAAGTCTGGTGGAAACGTTCAAGTCCACCTTGGCTTTGGGGATGATATGGACTGGATAATTTGTGCCGAATCCCTCGGGATTCGCAAAAAGTTCTGAAAACTTTAGAAACAAAATTTCCCCCATTATCACTCTGAATAACTCTAGGCATTCCAACCAACGAAAAGAATCTTTCAAGACACTTGATGAGATTATGAGCCTTGGTATTCCGCAGAGCATAAGCTTCAGGAAATCTAGTAGTCATACACATGAGAGTGAACAAAAACATGTTACCCGATTTAGTCTTAGGTAAAGGACCCACACAATCAATTACAACATGAGTAAATGGTTCATCAGGAACTACAATAGGTTGCAATGGTGCTCTAGGTACAGATTGATTTGGTTTACCAACAATTTGACAGGGTATACAGTTATGACAATATCTGACCACGTCTTTCTTTAACTTTGGCCAGAAAAAATATTTACTTATCTTATGGTACATATTCGTGATACCTTGATGACCTCCCATGGGGTCATCATGTGCAGCCTGCAGGACCTGCCTACGATAATCATTGGGGACAACGAGTTGGGTTCTAATCTCACAATCCTCTGAAGAGGGAGTTCCCTTGGGTCTCCACCTTCTCATCAGAAGTCGATCCTTGAAGAAGAAACCCGTCCCTTCCTCCAATGCATCAATATTATCAGGAGCCTCAGAAATACACTTACTTAATCTAGGATCACTTACTTAATCTAAGTAAGTGAAATAAATAATTACTTAATCTAAGTGTCTGTACAACACTTAAGGGCAATGACTCAGACTCAGCAGCGAGCGGGCAAGAACCTAGTAGCTTGATCTCTTTTCCCGATTGATCAGAATAAAATGGAGTCATAGCTACTTCGGCCTCACTCTCGACAACTGGCGCACTGGAGACAAGCGGGCAAGGTACAGATAGTTCAGCCTCCTCACCTTCACTTTCCTTGTGATTTAGGTTCGGCGGGGCTTCTACTACGGCCTCACTCTCATCATCCAGTCGAGTCATAAAAGAATCCTCAAGATCCACCTCCCACTCCTTTACTGAAGGGGTCCTGGTCTTGGGAACAGCAACCTCAGTGAAGACAGGATTACTCTCACCTGTTTTTCCCATTGATCTAGTTACAACACAAGCAGGGTAAATAATATCATCATCTGCTACTGGTTGAGCTAATACATTATGGGGTTTAGTTAACATGATGGGACACTTGGGCCCTACAACCATTTGGTTGCCAAAATCATTACCTAGAATAATGTCTACCCCAGGAATGGGCAGTTGTTTACTTACACCAACATTACACCATCCTGAAGTATATTTAGAATCAAGGTTAACTTGCAATAAGGACACTGGTTGCACACTTCCGGCAATACCTTGGAGAAGCACAACTTCACCCAGATCTCGGGTGTCAACATCAGCAAGTACATTCTGGGTAATAAGAGACTGTGAAGCTCCAGTATCACGGAGTAATTGAACAGTCTTATGTCTACCATTATTACATAATAAGGTACCTGTGGAAATATAGGGTTTGAATTCAGCCATCCAATTGGGACTGACTGTAATACATGAAGAATTAATAGGTTGCACTCCTTTACTCATAATAAGACCAGTTGGTCGTAGTTCAGGATGCAAACTAAAACATGAAGAAATCACATGCCCCCTTCTCTTACAATGGGTACAATGTTTGACAGTGGACACACTGGTAGAACCAACTGCCGGTTTAGAATTAGCATTACTAGGCTTAGATGATCCTGGCAATGGAGTAACCATCTTAGGGTTAGTAAGAGAAGAGTTCACGGGAGTAACTGTCGCACCAGGAGGAGACTTATACTGATAAGGAGTTCGGTGAGCATGGAAATTTACTCTACGACTAGACTTAGGTGAAGTGGCCGTAAACGGGGCCTTAGTCAGCAACTCATGCTCATCCGCGAGCTTTGACAGCTCATAAATATCTGTTACATTCTTTTGTTCTGCCATAAAAGTAGACAACTGGTCTGGGAGACATGACAATACTTCTTCCATTATAAGAAGATTATTTAGAGCATCAAAATCAGTGACTGCAAGTGACTTTAACCATCTGTTGCAAAAATTCGTCTTCTGACGAGTAAAATCTGCTATTGTCTGATCCCTTATCCTCCGTAGGTTTCTGAACTTTTGCCTGTGTGCCTCTGGATTTAACTGGTACGCATTTAGGATGCTTTTCTTTACAAAGTCATAATCAAAACTATGAGCGTCAGGTAGGGTTGTGAAAACCTCCTGACTACGCCCCTTAAATTGAGACTGCATAATGGCTACCCACTGATCCCTTGGCCAGTTCATACTGATGGCAATTTTATAAAAATGTGCAAAGAAAACCTCAGGATCCTCCTCATTGAACTTGGGCAACTCTATATACTTATTCATCCTGATGGGATTATTATCACTATTTGTTGAAACATTACTAGTATTTCCATGCCCAGCTGCCATACGCTGTGCTTCAAGCCTGAAGTTAGTGTTAGCCATTTGTTGTTGAATCTCTAATTGTTGCTTCTTTGTGGCTTCTATTTGCAACTGTGCCGCAATTTCTAAACGCCTAGTCTCAAGCTCCCTTTGCTGAGCTTCAGCTTCTAATATTTGCTGTTGCTGTTGAGCTTCAATCTCTCTTTGACGAGCTTCAGCCTCTAATATTTTCTGTTCCCTTCAAGCTTAGCATTGGCTATTTGCGCTTCTAACTCAAGACGCTTTAACGTCATCTGATCACTCGACTCCTCTCTTAACTCCTCTAGAATTTCTTCCTCTAACTCCCCATTCTCAACAAAATGCGTCACAATGACTTTCAATATTTGGGCTTTAACCATTCTATTGCTGGCGGTCAAATCCAACTGATTTGCCATTTGTATTAACTCAGTCTTTTTAAGGTTCTGAATCCCTTCAAAGTCTGGGTGAGCCACCAACGCTGCAACTTTCTCCTCCATCGTTACTAACACTTGGCACTTGATTCACAAAAATAATTAAAACAATGGCACTGCACTACACTTCACTGTAAAATTGTCACCACACTGAAAATTCGCTTGGCCTCACTGCACAAACAAAATATATAGGATGACTTACCTCAAAATCGTGAAACGTTGTTACTTGACACACAGGAAGGCTTGCTTGGCACATGGAATAGTTCTTAAGAAACACACAGAGACACTTGACACACTGGTACCTAGGAAGGCAAGGTTAGATTAGCATAGTTAAGTTAAAGTGGGACAATATTTCCCGGCACAGGCCCCCATAACTCTTTGTTACCTATCGTACGTTACGGCTCGTGATCCTACAGCAGCCAACTTTAATTACGTCTAGGGATACGACACAACTGCTGTTCTCAATAGCGAATCACCAGTATAACCCCTTAATAAGTAATGAGCACAAAAATAGAATCTTCATTAGGACTGAAGAATAGAGACAATCTTATTCACATATATATAAAATAAATCTCAATAGCAAACAGATGATTATATGGTCACAATATATCACATTAAAAATATCACTGTATCTTCCAGACATTAAATTACAATTATAATATATATGGCTATGACAGAACAAAAATGTAACTTAACTCCAAGATGTTATCTCCCTGGTTCCCGTTCAGCTACTGAATAACAAAACGCGAGAGTCAAAAAACATTGCCTTGCCCCGCGAACAATTTGCCAAAGTTACAATATTATTTATTTCAACAATGGAGCAATACATTGTGACAAGAGTAATCTTAAACTAACTTAATGAATAATTAATACATATTGATATACACAAACAAAGCAATTGTTTCTTTACATAGTAATTAAAATATGCATACAGAAGAGAATAATGGCATGCACACCCAGCAACGGACGATCCCACGACAATTTGCCAGATACAGTTCACCCAATTATTATTCACCTGTTACCCACTTATGATCACATATAAATCATTAGTTCCCGTGGGAAAACTGATCACACAAAGAAATAAAACAATCATTCCCACGATACGTTGGGCCTAACGCCAACACTGTAACATGAATGTGCATTTGCATAGAACATATAAGTATCTCAATATACATGCTTGTAATTTATACACAATTATAAATGTACATATTAATATATTTACTTACGTATCTTATAAGGGTACGTAACAGACGTGTTGGCCCTGAGAAGGCTACTCATTTTTACCTTCAAGACGGAATGCTGATGAGGCAGTGGAGACCTGTGAGGGTGGAGGCCGGGGAAGAGTCCCTAAGCACGAAGCGCCAGGTAGTGTTGCCGGCCCAGTGCAGAGCGGCCGTGTTGGACCTAGCGCACTCCGTGGACTCTGCAGGCCACCTGGGAGTGACTATGACGCTGCGAAGGATCAGGGATTACTTTTACTGGCCAGGTATGGACGCCGAGGTGAGGCGCTATTGTAAGACGTGCTTACCATGCCAGAGGGCAGGGAAGAGCCAGTCCGCGATACCGAAGGCCCCACTGATCCCTGTTCCAGCGTTTGGGCCTGCTTTCGAGCGTCTGCTAGTTGATGGAGTGGGTCCTTTGCCAAGGACGAAGAAAGGGAACACCTACCTAATGACAATAATGTGTACATCCACCAGGTTTCCGGAAGCCGTCCCGATGCGACGTTTAACATCGCAAGGAGTAGCCAGCCAACTGCAGCGGTTTTTCTCGTGGGTGGGGATGCCCAAAGAGATCCAGACAGACTGCGCAAGCATTTTTCAGTCGAAGTGGTTCCGACAGACGATGGCAGGATGGGGAGTGACTCAGATTCGATCGTCGCCCTACCGACCGCAGTCGCAGGGGGCGATCGAAAGATTCCACTCCACATTGAAGACTGTGCTGAGAGTGTTCTGCGCAGAACAGGGGGCTGAGTGGGATGAGTCTATATACCCCGCGTTATTTGCCATACGCAACGCGGTGGTAGAATCACTAGGATTCTCACCATTCCAGCTAGTGTATGGACACGAGGTGAGAAGTCCCCTGTCCATGCTGAGGGAACAATGGACGCCGGCGGCGACCGTGGGAACGGTGAACGAATATGTCCAGAAGTTTAAAGATCGTCTCACTCTAGCGAAGGAACTGGCTGGGAAGCACCTGAAGGAGGCGCAGCGTAAGATGTCGGAGTGGTACGACAAGCGAGCTACACAGAGGGATTTCCAGGTCGGGTCCCAAGTAATGGTCTTGCTTCCAGGTAAAGGTAGGGTGACCGAGTCACGGTTCGAGGGACCATACCAAGTGCTGCGACGGTTGGGTCCGGTGTCGTACGAAATTGGAAAGTCGGACAGATCCCGAAAGAAACAGGTGTGTCACGTGTACCGCCTGAAGTCCTTCTTCACTGTGGAAGGAGGAACCGCCAGGCAGGAAGGAACGATGACCCGGGAACCCCAGCAAAAGACAGTTCTGTGCATACAGGTGGACCAAGAACTCCCGGAGGAGGAAGGAAAGTGGTCCAGGGCGGATGGCACCCGTCTCACCAACACTGAGAGTCTGGCAAACATCAAGGACAAGCTGTCACATCTGGAAGGGCAACAAAGGGCGGACCTGACGGACCTACTGAGAAAGAATGCCTCCCTCTTCACCGACGTGCCCCGACGACACAGGAGTGTGACGCACGAGGTGGAGGTGAGGGACGCCAGGCCCGTCAAACAAAGCGCGTACAGGGTGAGCCCAGAGAAGCGAGAGCTGATGAGAAAGGAGGTGAAGTACCTCCTTGAGAACGACCTTGCGGAGCCCAGCAAAAGTGAGTGGAGTTCCCCGTGCCTGTTGGTGAGGAAAAGCGACGGAACATACCGCTTTTGTACAGATTACAGGAGGGTGAACTCCATCACTGTGGCGGATTCTCACCCCATGCCAAGAGTGAGTGACTGCATTGACCAGGTGGGCAGTGCACGGTATGTATCCAAGGTCGATCTTCTCAAGGGGTACTACCAGATCTCCCTGACTCCTGAGGCCAGGAAGATATCAGCTTTCGCGACTCCTGATGGGCTGTACCAGTACAAGGTGTTGCCCTTCGGCATGAAAAACAGCGGCAGCTGCTTCCAGCGAATGATGAACGAGCTGTTAAGGGGTGCAGCAGGATGCACGGTTTACATCGATGACATCGTCGTGTACGCCGACGATTGGGGGACGCATCTGGAGAGACTTGGGGAATTATTCAGAAGGTTAGAGGAGGCTAACCTGACTGTAAATTTGGCCAAGAGTGAGTTCGGGAAAGCTCACTTAGAGTACCTCGGTTTTGTCATCGGCCAAGGTGAAGTCACTCCAGTTGATAACAAAGTTGCAGCCATAAAGGAATACCCCGTGCCCAAGACGCGCAAGGAGTTGCTCAGGTACCTCGGAATGATAGGGTACTATCGTGGGTTCTGCCGGAATTTCTCCACGGTAGCGCATCCCCTAACCGAGCTACTCTCCAAGAATGTAAGATGGAGATGGGGAGGGGCCTGCCAAGAGTCTTTTGAAAAGACCAAGAAATTGTTGACGGAGGCCCCAGTATTGATATCTCCAGATTTTTCAGCCGGTTTTATTCTGTACGTGGACGCCAGCGACGTTGGAATAGGGGCCATGTTGGCTCAAGAACGAAGTGAAGTACATAGGCCAGTAGCCTTCTACTCGAAGAAGTTCGTAAAATACCAGCGGGCCTACAGCACCGTTGAGAAGGAGGCATTGGCGCTAGTTATGGCCCTGAAGCACTTTGATGTGTACGTGGGAGGAGGGGCGAGACCTGTCTTAGTATTCACCGATCACAACCCTCTCACATTTTTATACAACATGAAGAATTCCAACCAACGTCTAACGAGGTGGGCGTTGTTACTGCAAGAATACCGGCTGGAAATCAAACACATCAAGGGGAAGGACAACTTAGTAGCGGATGCCCTATCCCTCATACACTAAACAGACATGACTCTTATTTTAAGGGGAGGGGTATGTGACGGGGTTCCCCCCCTTATAATTCTCCCACGCCTGCAGTAAGAGTCATGTCTACTTTTCCCAAGCGTTCTCTACGTTGCAGGCTACAATTCGATATATGGGAGAGAGTGAAGTGTTCTCGGAGAGCCGAGAAATTTGTGAAATAGTAATATTTTGGTCTGTGGTTTAGGCCCTTTGGGGAGCCAAGATGGCGCTTGCTTCCCTGATCTCCCGCCAAAACCGTGTGACGTCAGTGGCACCGGATTGGTCACCGACAGCAATGTGGCACCGGGAGCCAATGAAAACCTCCCGTGGCGAAAGTGACGTCACGAAGGAAGGGGGTCCAGTCAGTGCGCCGAGCTGGCGCCAGCAGTCAGACACGACACGTCATAGAGGTCGGACGTGCGACGAGTGGTCCTGTCAGTCGGACAGTTATTCCAGCTCCCGTGGATTTACGCGTCACCGGAAGTCCGCCAGTACTCTGAGAAGTCTTCCTTAGTTCATGTGTTGAACCAGAAGAGGGAATTGACGGTTATTTGAGCAACAAGTGCTCCAGTCAGGTACTGTGCCAGTTGCAGTGAAGCCGTGCAGTGACGTATGTTGACGTCTGTGGCAATTCACCAGTTCGTGACAGCGTAGTGGCTGACAGAGCCACTGGGTAGCTGAGGAAGAGAGGACTATTTGGGGAAACCGGACGACTGTAGCTGAGACATAGGCGACAGCCGTTGCTGGGAGAAGACGACGGCCAGGAGACCGACTCCAACCTTCTAGAAGTCAAGGAGGAGGACGGACCTGCAGTGAGGAGGCACGGAGACGACGCGCTAAACGGTGGGACGACGAGAGGCTCTGGTAGGACACGACGACGTGTAGTGTGGGGGCGTTCCCGACACGAGGACCAGGAGCTACATCTCGACTCTCATCGGAGGATAGGGTGAAGTAGGTGGTTCTAGTTCCCTCCCCATTCCCCTTTAGTTAGCTATGTTATTCGGCTATATTTTCTAGCCTGAGGATTTTATATGTCGTGAGCAAGTCTCACCCATGTCACGGTAAAGCACCAGTGTGCTAGACAGTACTATCAAGAGTACTTGTAATATTCATGTTGATTATTGGTGTGTACAGGCACCAGGAACCAGTGATAAATTTACTGTGTTGTGTATATCTTTCTATAGATTTTTGATATGAACATATAGTGGTAAATTATATATAATATTATGCCAGTATTTGGAGGTTAGGCTATGTGCCCAGAAACTATTTATTTTCCATGTATTGATGATTGATTTATATACCATATATATGTCTATGTTCATTCAGTGAATAATCATTTGTGAGTACAGTGAATCATTGCGTTATCGCCAACGAGAGAAAGTACTGAAAACTCCAGTGTTAATAGTTCATAATATATTGTTGAGTGAAGAACAATGTGAAGCCATTACAGTGAATCATTATAGCATTGATTGTAGAAAAGACTGTTTGAGCCTGAGTACAGTGTAACTGAGTAATACGGTTTATTTAGCCAATATCGAGTGTGCGAGTTTCTAGTAATATTGGAGAATTTAACGAAACAGCGCGCGTGAATCTAGAAAACAAGCAAAGTTCGCGCGGAGAGGCCATTGCGATCAGCTGTTCTTGACACTTGATGAGGAGG